>NW_016161768.1:332-39640 GCF_001687245.7 Rhagoletis zephyria | reverse complement strand
AAACGTTTGCTTCGCTTTACGTGACAGATTCGCTTTGACAGCTAAGATGAATTGTATGAAAATGCACAAAGCATGCCACATAGATCATTGAAGCTGCAGCGCGAAGCGAAAAGATGGCCAACTCCCATCTTTTTGCGCGCTTTGACAATCAGCCGGTTTAATATTTATTTTGTTTCGTCCAAATTCGAGTATTCATGCTGAAACATAAAACTCAATTACATTGCTGATAATTTTAAAGCAAAATATCTAAAATCCACAGCAATTTTGACGAGTAAAAAAGCAGTGCAACATTGTTTTCTTGGCGTTCATTGTGGCATACCTTTTGCGTCTGGCGCTTCGCTGGCAAAGTTATAAATGTCACGCAAAGCTACAAAGTTTTATCTGGCATCAGCTTAAGACATACGTGAACGTACTTTTTGTCCCATTCAGCTTATACTGCCTGACGTATCACGTAATTTTCTTTCGTATCGTTTTCGATCCGTGAACGGATGTTACGATTCGAGCCCAGAACAGTTTTTGGCACCTTCGATACCAGAAGCAACAACAAAATACAGGCAAATGTTGTTTTTGCTCAAATGCTCTAAACCTGTTTGATAGGCCTTGAATTAAACAAAAAATGTGATATAATTCATATGAAGAAAGTAATATTCAAAAAATATTTTTACTTATGAAAAGTCTAACAAACTATAGGGAAAGCATCGTCTTTAAAAACTGCTCCGCATATTGGACATAGCACTTTTGTATGCATTTTTTCTGTATGCTTTTTAATATGTTAAAAACATTACTGGAAAACCTTAAAATGTTTGCATGGAACCATGTCGCAATGAACAGATGAAGTAATAAAACGGCTTTCTCGCTTTATTTTCTGACATTCGGCTGCCTTATAGTCACATTTTATAGGCAAATTTTCAAATAAAGCAGTGGCACCTGGTAAATTCCACTATGGGTGGGATACATGCAATAATACCATACACAATAATTCCCATTACTTGGACATTAAAAAGCAGTTTCAGAAGTGAACTAGTGTTATTTTATCAATTTTCCTTTTTCTAAACGGTTATAATGCCACCAGTACATAATTGCGAAAGGAGGCCAGGGGCGGGAGACGCGAGCGCGACGTCGAACGTCGCGCGCCACCCCGCAATGCCGGGCACTTTCAAAATTGTATACTTACAAATCCGTCCGTTTAACTTGTTCATGTTCCGCTTCCATGAATTGCATAAAATCGTTCGAGGTGAATCAGCTACCTCTATCTGAGATTATTATTTTCGGCTTGCTACGTAAGCGGAAATAGTCTTTAAGTGCGCTAATTACCTCTTTAGTGTAAGTAGTTTCTGTTGCATATAGCCTAACAAATTTTGTGCAAGAATCTATAACAACAAATATGTGTTTCTTGGAACTTGAAGTATCTATCGGTCCGAAATGATCTACATGTACTACTTCAAACGGGCCCTCCACTTTCGGAATATTGTGTAAATAGCCTTCTTCTTTTCCCTGTTGTGGCGAAAACACTATGCATTTCAAGCAATTTTTAATGTGAGAAGCAGTTTTTTCTCTCATTTTCGCAAACCAATAACTTTTTGATATGAGATCAACTGTTTTATCAATGCCAATATGGCCCATCTCATCGTGGTATTTAAATAAGATATAACTCTCCATATCTACAGGGACGTACAGTGACGAGCAAAACTGTAACTGTTCCAAACTTGAATTTTTTGTCTTTTCGAGTCAGATCGTGTAGTGGTTTAGCAGTTACTGAAAAGCCCTTAACAAACCGTCTAAAATATGAACATAGTCCTAAGAAGCTTTGCACTGTTTGTACCTTACTTGGGACTGGAAAATTTTTAATGGCCTCTAGGCCTTTTTCATCAGCTTTGATCCCATCTTTCGGGATGGTACAACCTAAATATTTGAATTCGCATTTATCAAGCCTCAAATTTAAGTTATCATCAGTTAACCTTTTGAATACTTCTATCAGTATTTCAAAATTTTCCCAAATATCTCCAGTAGCAATCATTATATCGTCTAAATATATTATTACTTTATTTTCCCTAACCATATCTGAAAAAATCTTATTTACAAAGCGCTGAAATGTCGATATGCGTAAAGCGCCCAAACGATATGCGTAAAAATTCGAATTGACCTAACGGAGTCACAAAGGAGGCATACTTAACTGAATCCGGATGCATAAATACATGGAAAACCCCATTCGTTAAATCTAATTTTGTGAAGATATTCTTATTTGCCATTCTATCTAACAAATCATCAATAAGAGGTATGGGGTAATTGTCTTTAGCTGTTACTTTATTAAGCGTCCGATAATCAACGCACATTCTAATGTCGCCAGTTTTCTTACGAACTAGTACAATCGGCGACACATATTTGGACTCACTGGCCTAATTATCTTCTTTGATATATATTCATCTAACATTTTCTGCAATTCATTTTTTTTCATTAAGGGCTTCACATTTTCGACAACTAATTTAATTTCACTTTTAACTTTTGGCTCTATTGGCTGCTTAGGATTTTTGTAATATTTCGTAAAAGTCTCAAACAATCTATGCGCATCATAACAATTTAACCCAGAGAAGACTATAAAATCTGGTTTCTCATCATCGACATTTGAAATTAACAAAAGCTGTTTTGTAAAATCTTGTTCTTCATTATATCTATCCTCTTTATATTTGCAATCCTTAACTACCTCTTCACTATAACATCTAACTTGATTTGATCGCTCATTTTCATCACAAATTCTTTTTTCATCATTTTTACACACAATTGTAACATTATCATTAGTATTTATCAAATTATCTGCTTCACTCATTCTGACTAACTTGTATTTACAAACATCTAAAAAGTCCTTGCCCAACACAGCCTCATAATGCATAGTACTGTCAACAACGATTACAAAATTTATTTCAAATAATTTTTCATTTATTTTAATGCAACACAAAATTTTTCCATTAGTTAACATTTTTGCATTCGAACCAAAATAAGTAGTATTTATGTTTGATATGTGAACTGAGTCCACTTTTCCGTTGACACAGGACCGCTTTATAAAACTGATCGATACTGGTAGATTAAACATTCTAACGAAAAGGAAATATTTGTAGAATTTTTAATAATAACATGGAATAATCTTACATAGTCCTCGACCAGGCGAACCCCTTGAGCATACAGCCGCCCAATGTTCTTTGCTGCCGCACACATAACATGCCTACGGTGACCATCCATCCTTTGTTTTAAAGGACAGTCCTTTATTTTAACCCCCTGTCCTTTATAATTTTTTTCAAAATAAAGGACGCTTTTTGTCCTTTATTTCTTGAGCTGTTCTTTAAATCAGCTCTGCATTTTTCAGAGCTAAATTTTTAAACACAGAATATGAAAAATGAAAATGCTCCTTATATAATATAATGAAAACCTTCGTCAGTTTGTTTCGCACCCCACTTAAGGGCTTTTATTTAATCGGTAATCTTTGTACAACCTATAAAGCACAGGGAAAGTTGTGCTCAGGAACGTGTTGCACGCTGAGTTTCCAGTTCCACTGAAAGAGAACAATAAACCCCCTGTTGCACAGTGGTTCAAAACTGGCATTTAGTGTTCGTAGGGTTGCCAATTTTTTTATGCAGGTAATCAGTACGTTAGACTTTTTCATGCTAAAAAAATCAGTACTTTTCAGTACACTCTTATTCAAAGCGAAATTATGAATGTAAATAACAGATGATACTTTAAAACGTCAGTGTACTTATTTTTAACAATATTTTGGTATATAATATATATAGTTCATAAAAAATTAAAATATTATGCATTTTAACATGAGTGTACACTAGGGTGGTCCAAAAATTCATGTGAAAAAGTAAAGTCGGAATTTTTTTGCTCTCACCCCTAGAATTGTTCTATACCGAAAAAAATATACCCTAATCTTTTTATTTTGAAATCAAAAAATATTTAGAGGTCGCCCAAGGCGCCTAAAATTTGCCATGTATTTTGTTTGGGGCACAAATAACTTTTTGTAGAAATGGTATAGAATAGCTAAAAATCAATATTTTTCTACCAGAAAACTCTGTTTATCTGCAGGATATTCCGAGTACTAATACCCAATTGTTTATTTAACTATTTTTTGACTTATTGTGGAAAGCCACAATAATTTAAAAAAATGGTAGAAGTGATAGCTATTTCGGAAATCACCACATTTCCTCATTAGACTTCTTTCAGTAGGATTCGAACCGACGATCACCACTGACTCAGCCAGTTGCCTACGCACTGTGCTAAGTTTGCCTTGTTAATTCTTGTTGCTTATTTTCCACTATTTCACTTTGCTAAGCCAACTACAATCAAGCGCAGCTATTCCGCTGCAATTCACTTGATCATGTGGTTGTTGGTTTTGTTGGTTTGTGCTAATAATTCTATTTTTAGAATGCTTAACTTTTAGGTGTGCTCGTCCTTAAGTTATTTGTTTTTTGTTATTTTTTGGCCTTTTAACAATTATATTCAACAATTTTATAATGAGCTCGAGGCCATTTTTTAAATGAAAACTTATTGTGGAAAAGCAACAATAATTTGAAAAAATGGTAGAAGTGATAGCTATTTCGGAAATCACCACATTTCCTCATCAGACTTCTTTCAGTAGGATTCGAACCGACGATCACCACTGACTCAGCCAGTTGCCTACGCACTGTGCTAAGTTTGCCTTGTTAATTCTTGTTGCTTATTTTCCACTATTTCACTTTGCTAAGCCAACTACAATCAAGCGCAGCTATTCCGCTGCAATTCACTTGGTCATGTGGTTGTTTATATTTATGACATTTTTGAATAGCATTAATGAGATCATTTCCATTTTCAGTGGTTAAATAGTCAAAGAATTCTATACATTTAATGTTAAAGTTACTTTTAATTTGAAGTTCAGTTTCATAAATTTTAATTAGAAGCCGGTTTCTCTCTTTGCGCAAGGAAGCAAACCTTATACTTAAGACCCTCTTCCTCTATATATCCTCATGGAAAGACTAAAAGCCGGATTATGGCAACTTAACTTAACGGAACGTAGAAGTTAGAGAATCAAAATGAAACAGATTTCGACGTGGCATTAAGTTAAGTTAAGTTTCGGCTGTGCAATTATAAGCAACTCCCATTTAACAGAATTTTTAAGAGAGAGCGGTAAGTTATGCTAAGTTGTCGTAATCAGACCATAAGAATTTGCTAAAAAGAGTAGGTATCTAACTCTATGTCTTGTATGCAAAACTCTTTTACAATGTCATTAAATTGAGAAAAAACAATTGTAAAGCTGAATTTACATGGGGCGATTTTTAAGGCGATTCAATATTGCTCAAGAAAACTCGCTCGTGTAAATGGGGATTAAAAAATCTCTTGCCTCAAAGTAGACAGAAAGTCAACTTTTGCAGGCGATTATCGTCTCCCAAAAATCGCCTCATCTAAATTAGCCTAAGTTATAGGCAAAAGCCATTCGAATATTCAAATTTGCTGTTATTAAACTGCAAGATATATTCGAGATAACTAACAACACTCCCGGCGATATGCCCATAAAACTATTGATATTCTTGTCGTATTATTTTCTTGGGCATATCAAACATTATTTGAAACATTTCAACTACAATTCAATTATTTGCTTTCTACTTTTTACAGTGCAGTTTAAGCAAGTTCCAACGTTATGTAAAAACCTTAAAAAAATCATAATGTATTTTGTTTGAATTGAAAGTTCAGTACAAATCAGTACAAATTTTGAAAAATCAGGACATGAGCTTACTGATTGAANCCAAGGCGCCTAAAATTTGCCATGTATTTTGTTTGGGGCACAAATAACTTTTTGTAGAAATGGTATAGAATAGCTAAAAATCAATATTTTTCTACCAGAAAACTCTGTTTATCTGCAGGATATTCCGAGTACTAATACCCAATTGTTTATTTAACTATTTTTTGACTTATTGTGGAAAGCCACAATAATTTAAAAAAATGGTAGAAGTGATAGCTATTTCGGAAATCACCACATTTCCTCATCAGACTTCTTTCAGTAGGATTCGAACCGACGATCACCACTGACTCAGCCAGTTGCCTACGCACTGTGCTAAGTTTGCCTTGTTAATTCTTGTTGCTTATTTTCCACTATTTCACTTTGCTAAGCCAACTACAATCAAGCGCAGCTATTCCGCTGCAATTCACTTGGTCATGTGGTTGTTTATATTTATGACATTTTTGAATAGCATTAATGAGATCATTTCCATTTTCAGTGGTTAAATAGTCAAAGAATTCTATACATTTAATGTTAAAGTTACTTTTAATTTGAAGTTCAGTTTCATAAATTTTAATTAGAAGCCGGTTTCTCTCTTTGCGCAAGGAAGCAAACCTTATACTTAAGACCCTCTTCCTCTATATATCCTCATGGAAAGACTAAAAGCCGGATTATGGCAACTTAACTTAACGGAACGTAGAAGTTAGAGAATCAAAATGAAACAGATTTCGACGTGGCATTAAGTTAAGTTAAGTTTCGGCTGTGCAATTATAAGCAACTCCCATTTAACAGAATTTTTAAGAGAGAGCGGTAAGTTATGCTAAGTTGTCGTAATCAGACCATAAGAATTTGCTAAAAAGAGTAGGTATCTAACTCTATGTCTTGTATGCAAAACTCTTTTACAATGTCATTAAATTGAGAAAAAACAATTGTAAAGCTGAATTTACATGGGGCGATTTTTAAGGCGATTCAATATTGCTCAAGAAAACTCGCTCGTGTAAATGGGGATTAAAAAATCTCTTGCCTCAAAGTAGACAGAAAGTCAACTTTTGCAGGCGATTATCGTCTCCCAAAAATCGCCTCATCTAAATTAGCCTAAGTTATAGGCAAAAGCCATTCGAATATTCAAATTTGCTGTTATTAAACTGCAAGATATATTCGAGATAACTAACAACACTCCCGGCGATATGCCCATAAAACTATTGATATTCTTGTCGTATTATTTTCTTGGGCATATCAAACATTATTTGAAACATTTCAACTACAATTCAATTATTTGCTTTCTACTTTTTACAGTGCAGTTTAAGCAAGTTCCAACGTTATGTAAAAACCTNCAAGATATATTCGAGATAACTAACAACACTCCCGGCGATATGCCCATAAAACTATTGATATTCTTGTCGTATTATTTTCTTGGGCATATCAAACATTATTTGAAACATTTCAACTACAATTCAATTATTTGCTTTCTACTTTTTACAGTGCAGTTTAAGCAAGTTCCAACGTTATGTAAAAACCTTAAAAAAATCATAATGTATTTTGTTTGAATTGAAAGTTCAGTACAAATCAGTACAAATTTTGAAAAATCAGGACATGAGCTTACTGATTGAAGAAATTAATAAAATCAGTACAAGAGTTGAAAAATCAGTACTGTACTGATAAAATCCGTACGTCTGGCAACCGTAAGTGTTCGTAATTCACTGCGGCCTTCATTTTTTGTCGCTTAATTTGATAATTTTTTTATGAAAGCTTATAATATTTGCAAGAGACCCGTTGAGCCTGATTTGTGAATTTTTATTTGGTTATATTAAATTTTTTAGTGAAAAATGCAGAAAAAGTAGCAATTTTGAAGAAAATGTATTCTCCTGTTCCAGTTAATAAATATTGCATAACAAAGACTAGTTGAAAACAATTGTATGGTTCTCCCACAACGCAAAAATTACAACAAAAAAAATATTAAAATGGTTAATTAACTGGTAAATATCTGATTTAAATTACGATATGGGTAAGGTACTTTTATCATACAAGTTGTATGTACGTATTCCCCACTCATTTTGAAAAAAATGTCCTTTATTTTACGTTGGTTAATATGGTCACCGTAAACATGCCCCGAATTCTCTCTTTGGTTTACGACAATCGGCTGCAATATGTCCTTTAATATTGCAGTTGTAGCATCATACTTCACGTTGGTTTGCATCTGCTGCTGTTGAATTTGCTTTGATTTCTACCTTGGAGAAAGCTTGGAGTAAATGCGCCTTCGTTGAGTAGCATTGTAAATACGCTTGAGTTCGTAGACGATAGTCACTTATACCCTTAATCACGTATTCTACAATTTCTTCTTCCTCAATATCTTCTTCCTCTTCCACAGAAGAGAAACGACTGGCGTTCTTTGCTGAACTCGGCCAAAATCGCTTAGGCGGTTACAGCGCCAACTAAGAAGAAAAAGAAGAAACAATGCATTTTCTAATTTATATAACCAACAGAATGGGATCCCACAAGGATCTCCCCTTTCAGTTACACTATATTTTATTGCCTTCGATGAAATTAGCCACATAATCTCCAAATACAAAAACATTTCGCACATTATCTATGCAGATGACGTTTTACTTTTTTTCGAAAATAAGTAACTTGAACACTGTTAAAAATAAATTTTTAAGCATACTAACCGATATTTCTAACTGGTCAATTTTTTCAGGAGCAAATCTATCGCTTAATAAGTGCAAATATTTTCATATATGTCGTAAACATAAATGTAGTAATTTAAACCTAGTTCACGATAATATCATCAACGGCAAGCAAATAGAAAACTGCAACAAAATCAAAATTATGTGGATTCTCGGTCACGCTGGCATTAAAGGCAACGAGCTAGCTGATCAGAAAGCAAAATCTGTTGCAATCGAACCATTACTTACCTTCAACTATATGGTGAGAAAAGATGTTTTCTTACTCATAAACAATCGCCTTAAAGACCAGAGAGCAGCTTCATGGAGTAGTGTGCAACACTATTACTCGAATTTCAATATAACTGGCACTAAACCACACTTTCCGTCTACTTGTCGGACGAACGACATTATTGCCTTCACTCGACTTCGGATTGGTCACACCATTGCCACGCACTCGTATCAGGTAAATGGTTCAAATGTACCACCCTGCGTTTACTGCACCTCTCCATCGCTTACAGTTAAACACCTTCAACTAGAAACATAATGTTTGGGGACCAACTCATTTCGGAAATGCTCAAGGACTCTTCCCATGAAAACATCTTGAAAGTTGCGGAGTTTTTATTCAAAACTGGCCTTAGAAAGTTAATCTAATGCGGTAACTTTGAAAAATATNCTAAGAAGAAAAAGAAGAAACAATGCATTTTCTAATTTATATAACCAACAGAATGGGATCCCACAAGGATCTCCCCTTTCAGTTACACTATATTTTATTGCCTTCGATGAAATTAGCCACATAATCTCCAAATACAAAAACATTTCGCACATTATCTATGCAGATGACGTTTTACTTTTTTTCGAAAATAAGTAACTTGAACACTGTTAAAAATAAATTTTTAAGCATACTAACCGATATTTCTAACTGGTCAATTTTTTCAGGAGCAAATCTATCGCTTAATAAGTGCAAATATTTTCATATATGTCGTAAACATAAATGTAGTAATTTAAACCTAGTTCACGATAATATCATCAACGGCAAGCAAATAGAAAACTGCAACAAAATCAAAATTATGTGGATTCTCGGTCACGCTGGCATTAAAGGCAACGAGCTAGCTGATCAGAAAGCAAAATCTGTTGCAATCGAACCATTACTTACCTTCAACTATATGGTGAGAAAAGATGTTTTCTTACTCATAAACAATCGCCTTAAAGACCAGAGAGCAGCTTCATGGAGTAGTGTGCAACACTATTACTCGAATTTCAATATAACTGGCACTAAACCACACTTTCCGTCTACTTGTCGGACGAACGACATTATTGCCTTCACTCGACTTCGGATTGGTCACACCATTGCCACGCACTCGTATCAGGTAAATGGTTCAAATGTACCACCCTGCGTTTACTGCACCTCTCCATCGCTTACAGTTAAACACCTTCAACTAGAAACATAATGTTTGGGGACCAACTCATTTCGGAAATGCTCAAGGACTCTTCCCATGAAAACATCTTGAAAGTTGCGGAGTTTTTATTCAAAACTGGCCTTAGAAAGTTAATCTAATGCGGTAACTTTGAAAAATATGCAAAATCGTAGCTCTATGTACAAGTACTCGATACCTTTCCGATACTGAGTAGGTATCGATTGGTACAAGTACTTATTTGAGTAATACCTTAATGGTATCGATTTATTCCTACGCACGCGAAAAGTTGAGAGTTCTCCATACTTCTGCTTTGAGTTGTCAAGTTACGGCAACGACAATGCCAACTCAACGCCAGAATTGTATGTACACGAGCCTTTACGGTCGCCTTTACCCCACGTCTCGATTTGTGATCAGCCATCTCATGCGATCTTTTAATTTGATATCACAGAGGGAGAGTTATCGCCGAAAAATTATGATACGTGGGCAATTCAGCCTTTAATTTATGTATAAAGTGATTGGAAAATATAAAGAGTAAATATTTTATGTGTTTTTACTACACTAAATTCAATTCATCAGATCACAGAAGTATTTTCTTATATTATAACTTAACTTATATTATATCAATAAGTTGTTAAACATTGGTACTTTTCAAAACGTTTGCATTGCCCCGATCTATAATAAATTAAATACCCACTCACGGAATGGCGCAATTCAATTGTTTTATTTAATTTTTCCAATTTCTTGTCTACTCCAGCTTATATCAAATTTATGTATGTATATTTGGTATTCGATGTTGAGAGCGGGGATGATAAAATATATTGGTACGCCTGAGCTGCTGATTGCGAACTGGAATTTTATTTCTCTTCTTTATTCTGCATACACATGTTTCGTTAAATATTTAGATATGTGATAAATTCAATGTAATGAGAAATCTTATGAACTAAAGTAACGAGTGGGTAATATCGATATCATGATTCTTGCGATAACAATTCACTTCGATAAGTTTTAATATTTTGTGCAGAGCTTTGAACGCCACATTACCCCCTTCCTAGGTTCTTGAGAATCGACTTGCGATGAAGCGCCTGGCTTGGTTGTCTGTTTGGAAACAGTGACTGCCCCTTCGTCTGCAACAATGTAGCCTGCTTTGAGACGGTCGATCGATATGACAACTTGGTTTCCATTTATTAAGACTGTAAAGTGTTTGCTGCTTTTGGATACCACCTTGTAAGGCCCATCATATGGTTCCGTCATAGAAGGCTTTACCCGATCGTTCTGAACGTAGACATGCGTTGATGAAAACAAGCCTTTATTAATAAATGGAGTACTAGGTGAATGTCATGACGTTTCCACCGGCCGAATTTTATGTAAGTGTTGTCGCAGTCGCTCGACATATTCGTAACTTGGCTGCACATTAGTCTTCGTGATAAAAAAACTCGTCCGATAATCGCGTTGCTTTACCGAACAACATTTTAGATGCAGATGCCTTCAAGTCCTGCTTTACCGCATTTCGCAGTCCCAAAAGAGTGAGTCCTAAATTGTCCACCCAATCATTTTTTCCAGTAGATAGGATAGCACTTTTAAACGATCGATGCCACCTTTCTATTATCCCATTGGTTCGTGGGTGATATGGCGAGATGCGTTCACGCCGAGTGCCTAACGTCAGTAGCATTTCTTGAAACATTTTGGATTCAAACTGAGCTCCTTGGTCCGTTACTATCTTTTGAGGAGATCCGTATTATCCAACCCATTCGTTCAAAAATGCGGCAATGGTCAGACAATGTCAACGTGCACGATTTTAAAGTGTTGCTCTGGCATTTCTAGGCGCTGTAGCGGAGACCTAGTGTGGCGTTTAACTTTGCTGCGATTGCAACGGATACATGCACGAACAAACGTCTTGAAGTCTCAGCGCATGTTTACCCAAACAAAGTGCTGAGAGATCATCTTTAGTGTTGCGTTGGCACCAACATGGGCGAGGTCGTGAATATTGTGTAATACTTGCTTACGAATCGATTGCGGCACAAATGGTCGGACGTTACTCGTTGAGACATCACATAGCAATAGATCGTCGCTACCTTTTACCCTGAAATATTTTAGTTGTAAAGAATGTTTTTTCTTACCATCAACTAGAGCTCGAATGTTCGAATCGGATTGCTGCTGCTTAGCCATTGTGGTGTAATTAATTGACGTTAGTGAGTTTATACGTGACAGCATATCTGCGGTTGGATTTTCAGAACCTTCTATGTGCCGGATGTCAGTTGTAAATTGGCTAATATAGTCCAATTACCTAATTTGCCGAGGTGAACTCTTGTCGCTGCGTTTGTTGAAAGCATACATTAAATGCTTGTGGTCCGTATAAATGCTTGCTTGGTTGCCCTCGATTAAGTACTGGAAGTGTTTTACTGCGAGGTAAATGGCGAGCAGTTTTCTATCGTACACCGAGTAACGTTTTTCGGTTTCGGTTAGGCGACGTGAAAAAATTCCGGCTCGCCTCCTACTAACTGACGCAACACTGCGATATCAGAAGCGTCCGTGAGCAAATTAAGTTGAGCACCAACACGAGGGCACGTCAGAGTAGCAGCATCAGCCAAATTTTGTTTGCACTCCTGAAACGCTTCATCCTTCATCGGTCCAAGTGATATGAGATTTATCATTGCGTTTGTTACCATTAATAAGTTTTTGTAAGGCAGCCTGACGTTTGGCCGCGCCAGGTAAAAACTTTCGATAGAAGTTAAGAGATGCTAGGAACCTCTTCAATTCGTTGGCCATGACAGGTCGTTTTATGCGAAGAATAGCCACCACTTTCTCCGGCAGTGGGCGAACACCTTTATGCGTTATGAGGTGGCCTAAGAAATTGATCTCACTTTCTCCAAATTCGTATTTGAACGCATTTATTGTCAGACCAGTTGCCCGAAGGCGCTGAAAAATCAAACGTACATGATCGGCGTGTTCATTGATGTTTGCAGATGCGATGCATATGTTGTGAACGTAAGGAAATGCGAAGTCGAGCCCACGCAAAGCTTCATGCATAAGGCGCTGGAAAGTTTGCGCCGCATTTCGTAATCCAAACGTCATGTACGTGAATTCATACAGCCCAAATCGTGTTATGATGGCTGTTTTCTTCACGTATTCTGGTCTGACAGGGACATGATGAAATGCCCTTTGGAGATCGATCTTGCCAAACATTGTTTTTCCTTCAAGAATGGTCTGGCAGTCATGTAGGAACGGAATGGGATATCGGTCTTGTACAGTGATTTTATTAAGTGCGCGGTAGTTACCACATGGCTGCCAGCCTCCGTCCGCTGGTCCAATTGCTCTTCGACGGGCGGCACACACCTATTCGCATTAAATATTCAAATTAAGACCGCGCTGCAATCAGTTTCCCGTTGTCTAGCTTACGAGCGCGTGCTGTTACTGGTTGGCCCCTAGTTTAAATTACATGACATACCTCGGATTTTACTGGTTTTCGGTCTGAACTCATTGCGGTTAAATCACTAAATTCTGCAAGCAGCTTCGCGACTGGGCACCGTACGTCGAAAGCTTTAATCTGCACGTTCAGTGCAGTAGTATGGGCACTGCACGGCACTTCGAGGCTTGTTTTGTTGTCGGTTAGTTTGTTGCGTTTCAGGTCAATGATCAAGTCGTAGTGCCGAATAAAATCGCTGCCTATAATTGGCGTATTAACATCTGCAACCATGAAGTTCCACGTGAACTTCCGTCGCAGACCAAGGGCGATGTGCTGACGAACAAAGCCGTAGGTGTTTATTGGTAAACCGTTGGCGGCACATCATTTTACAGTGGTTGGACGGAGGGTTTTGAAATTGTTTCACACACACTGAGATCCGCACCAGTGGCTATGAGGTACTTCATGCGCGATGAATGATCAGTAATAAAAATGTGATTGATTTCAGCGTTGCAATTTTTGACATATGCATCGCTGATGGGAGTTTCTAGTCAATCGCGCTGGCTAGATGCATTTTTGGTAACGTCACGCGGGCGACGTTTACATGGGCTACGTCACCGATTGGCGGCAACGCCAAAAGTTTGGTGATACCAGCATTCATTGGGGTCGCTGGAAGTAGCCCCTCGAGTATTTGGGCGAGTACGCCGACGCGCAAGTCTATGGGTGGGGCGTGAACGACTACGTTCTCGTGTACGAAGATTATCGAATTTGTGTTGCAGCTCGTGAATTGTGTTCGTTAGTTGAGCGATTGCCGCCTGTGACCCCTCTGATGGTGAAATTGAAGCATTTTCCGATGATGCACAAATTTGACGCTGGGTTAATGTTTCCACAATAGCGTCAGCAACTGCGTCGCGTGGAATTATGGACGCTCGTACTAATTCAGGTAAGCGTTGGATCCACATGGCACATAGAGTTTCTTCGGAGAAAGAGTTTCCCGCAACCCGACGCATGGCATTGAACAGCTGACTTGGACGTTGATTACCTAGTACCACCTCCTCCAGTAATCGCTGGATCCTGCGCTGATGACTTTCGCCAAAATATTTTAATAACTCGTTTTTAAAAAAATCGTACATGCCTACGCTACAGCTAAGAATTCGTTGTGGGTTTTCAGCATTTTTGCTGATCTGCCCAATAGTCGGCAAAGTGAGCGGATCTAAAGTAGCCATAACGTGATAATAGCGCTGGGTGTCATTGCTCATACTGCATGCTTTGAACCAGTAGTCCACCGATGTGAACCACGCATCCATGTCATTTGGGGGTAGACGAGGCATTGGAACTCGCGCGTGTACCTCAGATGAAGAACACCGTTGTTGCGGAACGAATTGAATCTGATGATTGTCAAGAAACGGAGGCGCATTGTTTCTTTGTTGCTGCCAAAACGGTGTTTCGGCATTTTGCTTTCGTCCATTTTTCCTAATAAGCGATGAACCCGTTGATTTTGTTAATTTGCCCTTTTTCTGACACCAATTTGGTATACGATGTTGAGAGCGTGGATGATAAAATATGTTGGTACGCCTCATGGTGGAATAATAAAAAGGTGTTTTCAGTTACTTAACCTCACTTTTTCGGCAGGTCTATTCCGGTCACGCATTTTTAAGTAGTAGAAAAGGTATTAATTATTTACTACTTTTAATCTGTTGGTGCATAATATTTCAAATTAAATGTAGAAAAATGTATAATTACAGGCTTATAAACCTGAATATATGTTTGTATCGGCAGCTCCACACAGCTTGGACATATATTGTAACTTTAAAAAGGTAAAATAAGGAAATTTCCTATAAGACTGTAAATGATTTTTTAAATAAATTAAAACACATAAATATCGATAATATAAGCGAGTTCCTAATTTAACCATGCAGTCACTCTATTCTAGCGTATCAGTAGTCCATTTGGCTCAATATTATGACAATGCAGCAAAAGTTATTTAATATAAAAAATCGCCTTTCCATACGAGTTTTGTGTATGTCTTTTTCCATTGATAACCACGATATCTTTTATTATTTTTACATTTTGACGACAGAAATTATACAAATCCATCAATTTTAAATATTAACATCGTTCTGAAACACCAAGTTCTTTAAAAATCGCGATACAACGAATTACTAAAGTGGAACATTTTAGATACAATTTCCCAACGAATAGTAGTATAAAAATTAAGATCGGCAGCACTGAAAATAAGCATAGCGATCTTGTCAAAATTACCACAAACACGTCGCTACTGACAACACCTTGTTATTATTCCACCATGGGTACGCCTGAGCTGCTGATTGCGAACTGGAATTTTATTTCTCTTCTTTATTCTGCATTCAGAAGTTTCATTAAATATTTAGATATGTGATAAATTCAGTATTAATTCGATATCATGATTCATGCGATATTCCGCATTAATTTTAACATTCGCATTCGCTTTCGCATTCGCAATAATCAATGCGGAGCTTTTGCGAATGCGAATATTGTGTAAGTGCACTGATAAAATGTATATTTGGCAAACAAATTATAGCCAGTATTTTTGGCTGTGGAGATGCTACGTTAAAGCTGTCCCCCTAGTTCCCCTTTCTTTTGTAATTTAAAGTCAAATAGGCATTTCCAGCGGAAAAGTTCAACGTCTAGCTATAAAGAGAATGGACTATTTGCGCGTTAAAAGACAGCCTATAATTAAGGTAAGAATTATGTAACTATCGAATATTATTTGCCAAAGGTCTGTTGAAAAAACTGGATGAATCGCTAGCGGTGAGTAATTAACTGTGACTGCCTGCAACTAGGAAAAGTCGACCTCAGCTAATTAAAAAACGAATTACAAGCTATTCATTCCAGGTGGATCTTTTCAAGAAGTCACCCGGGAACTAAGCAGATCTGAGACCTTCATTGTCCGTGATTCCAATAATTCAATTTATTATAAAAAACGGGTGCCTTTTTAACATTATAACAAGATTTTAAACTAATTCGGCTGGCAGCCACGACTTTCAAAACAGAAATTTTCATTCCTAGAAAATGACAATTTGTTTACCATATCGACCTATTTGAAACCTCGCTATAAGCAGAAATTTTTCAAAACAGTCCCAGAAGAAAGGATTAAAAACAAATTACAAAAACTAAAATCGATAATCGTTAATAGCGTTACAAATTCTGAACAACCAAAAGAATGAGAATGAAGAAATTTTTGGAAAAGATTGTGAAGATGAAAGTCAGGAGGATACATCCGACATTTGCAGCCTCGATGCAATTCTCAAAAAGGAATTATTGTACCACATTAAAAAAATAAATATAACTGAAAGTCTTCTCAACTGGTGCAGCGTCAATCGAAAATTATTTAAAATTTTGTCAATTTTTAAGTTATTCAAGTTTGTCGCCTTACGACCCTTTAAGAAACAGGCTGGAACCCGAAAAGCCAGCAACATTACTTTTTATTAAATACAATGTTCCAATTTTGAAATTCAAGTACTAAATAAAAAAAGCAAAAAAACCTTAATAAAAATGATCAACTTTTCATTTTTTATTTACCTAAATCACCTATTTAATTTACTCACCCAAGTTATTTCTTTAAAATACTTGACATCCGCATTCGCATCAGCATCCGCGGATGTTAGCTTTAAAACATACAACAACGCATATTGTCATAAAAAAGATCTTATCTGTAGAAATACTGTTTTTTAAGCAACTTCACAGGCGTATTCACAGGCGATGTCGAATCTCTAAGAAAATCGCCTCATGTAAGTGCAGATTATCCTTCACGCACGCAATAGAAATTTTGAAATGGCAGCACCTTCAGCTCTTCGACTAACGCAAAATTCACAAAAAATTTTCTTGACATTTAAATTCATATTGAGGAGAAAATTGACTGTTCAACCCTTATGAAAAAAAAAACATTTTTCAAATTAGGTTAATAGTTTTATTTCAGTAAAATTGTGGTAGATTTTTAAAATATGTGGGAGTTGTGGTGGCATTGAAAAATGCCCCAGAATGTGCTAGATCGGCCACAATTGTGGTAAAGTGGCAACACTGGTTGGCAGGCGGTGGAAACAAGAGCAACATCATTTATTGATGCTCTCAATAACTGCAACAAAGAATTGGACCCATCCATACATATGTATGTTGCTACAAATTTGCGCAACTCTTCCCGTGTCAGTGGCTTCAAGCGAACGCTCGTTTTCATCTCTGCTCAGATAGAAAACTTAACTACGAAGTAAAACAGGCGGAGATTAGGGATGAAACGATACTAGTACATACTCTATACTTTTCGTCCGATACCAAGTAATTTTGTACTCGATACTTTTGAACCGAGTACTGAGTAGGTATCGGAAAAAAGTAGTACTTGTATCGAAACCCCAATTCATTGACAATTTTATTCCCGGACTTTTATTTTTTAATCTAATTTCTTTGTGAATAGTTAAAAAATTTTGGCAGTTTAGTTGCCAATGAAAACCGCAAGAAGGCGCCGACGTCGGGGTGACGCCAATTTTGACAATTCTACGAAAAAGGGTGCGCGTTCTATTTCTTTCATAGCGAATGAACCTGCAAATTGGATCGAGCAAGGATCCGGAAGGATCCACCAAGAAATTCATCCTAGACGTTAGAACGCGCTGGAATTCACTCTTTTACATGCTGGAAAGATTTTTGGATATGTCCAAAATTTCGTCTCAACTTACACTTGATGCTACAGACAGTCCTGAAATGATAACAAAAAATTAAATAGAAATACTGAAGCAAATAGTTCAGCTACTGAAGCCTTTCGAGTTCGTAACCAAAGAATCTTCAGGACAGAATTATGTTACACTTTCCCAGATCATACCTATGGTTAACTGCCTAACATCTCAAATGAGTATATTTCTACAACTCTTGATTGTATCACCCAACTTCAAACGAAACTCCTGGCGGAGTGTTGTAAAACATTTGGTCTCATTGAATACAACACCTACGCAGCTTTATGAAACTAAATAGTCTTATTCAAGTAGACGCTAATACCAGCTCCGAAGAAGACGTTGTTAAAGAAGATTTTGACTTTTGGTACCAACATAAAAAGCTTGCGATTGGACAAAAACGAAAACACTCTACAAAAGGTGATGAGTTGTAGCTTTATTTATTAAACCCCGTCTGCTCTTTAAAATCCAATCCGTTAGAGGAATGGGAGGATTTAAAATCAACCTATTCAATGTTATACAAATAGGCGCGCATGTATCTACACATAGTTGCGACTTCCGTACCATGCGAGAGATTATTTTCAAAAGCTGGGGCCACAATCATCAAGAAATCGACTTACTGGAAAGCATCTGGAAAAATTATTGTTTTTGGGCAGCGCGACAAAATCCGAGTTTTTCAATTAACGGCTTATAGTACCTAACGTATTATTTAAACAATTTTACAAACAAGTATATACTCTTAATTTTTATCAGAATGACCATGGTATATTTCCGAAAGAAGTTGATTTGCGTCTAAATTTCTTTCTTTTTGTATTTCAAAGCCATCAGACAAAATGCCAAAAGTCCAAATTCTAGGACAGCCACATAGAGCTTTGATGTAGAAGAAAAGGTTGCTTTGTACAAAAAAAGGCTTATTATCGTCTCATTAAAAATGATAAACATGATAACTTCTTCCAGAAATATAGCACTGTTACTCTGCAAAAATGCTATTGAACAGTGTTATAATACAGATATTTTTTATTAATTAATTTGTATGAAATAAATACAAACAAATAAAATACGTACATAAAAAGAAGCAAATTCTTTATACTTTTTAAAAACAATTTATTGGACTTTATACTTTTTCTTGTTTTTTAAGGGGTCCATCCTAGTAAAACTTGTTTTAAAACTTGGAAGTTTTTCTTAAAAAAATCTAAAATCAATAATGATAGTCACGTTAGTTAATTTGGCACATATGTGATAGCGTTTTTTAATACAAAAAAAACATAAACATATTTCAATTCTTATATAGGTACAAATATCGATATAAGTGGGTATCGACATTTTTAGCGCGATACTTTGTAGGTATCGATACTTTCTTTCGATGCTACTTCCAAGTACAGGTATCGATACTTCTATGGTATCGTTTCATCCCTAGCGGAGATCGACTGAACGGGCTAGCGTTGTTGAACGCGCACCAAGACGTGGAAGTAACGAACAAAAATGTTATCGATATTATGTCAAAAAACCAAGATTGGTTATAATGTTATAAAATAAAACATTGTTAAATATTGTGACAAAAATCATTCTACTAATAGTTGCAAAAAATTCATTTAATAAAAGTACAAATCGATATCAGGTTCATAAATATTTAGGACGATGACGAAGTGGTGGTGGTCTCTCGGAAATTGTTGCATAAGGTCTGTCTAACGCGTTGGGGGCAGTAGTTGTCCGATGCAAATCGGGATCTGGTCCATGAATTCGTAGAGAAACTATAAGGTCACTCTGGTCCCAGAAAGCAAAATTTTCAAAAGGCGCACAACTAAAAAAAAATATATTTTGGTCGATTTTTTTCGTTTGTTTCATCAGTTCGTATGTTTTATCTCCAATAAATTATCTAACTAGAAAACTACTGTTCACCTTTTTACCTCGCTTATGTTAGCTTGGGATGTAACCAAGGCATATCAAATAGGTAGCAGCATTAGAGCAAAAACAACATTTGCGTGTATTTTGTTGTTGGTATCGAAAGTGTCAAAAACTGTTCTGAATTTTTTCTTTCAAACCAAAGCATGCCATGTGAAATACAAAAAATAATAAAAACTAAAAAATTGAAATTGGAAAAAATAAAAATTGTTGCATTGATCCATCATTTGCAAGGCATAGTAATCACCAGTTGTGCTGCAGAGTTGGGCGAACGTTCCAAAAGCTGATATTCAATCGCTTTTTTTGTATGGAAAAAGGTTTCGCATGCAAATGGATTTTAACAATTTAGAATTTTTGTGAAAAAATTAAAAGAATTTGACATTTTCGAGACTAAATAATTTGAAAATAAATCAAATCAGCTGCTGTACTGATACTACCTGTTCAGTGTACCTTGGATGTAACTATGTTATATTGATGCGCCTAAAAGATGCAGCGATTTCTTTTATCAAGTTACATACCTGATGACATTCAGGGTGCCGTCGAAAAACTTGCCAGAAATGTTTAAAATTGCTTCGCACATAGTGCTAAAAGGGTGTATGAATTTGCCGAGTTTCAAAACTACGTTGGTGTTAAAAATCATAAAATTTTTGGAGTGTCGAACGTTCGCTGGTTATCGCTGAAGCAAGCTCTTGATCGTTTACTGTCCCAGTCGAGCGCGTTGCAATTATTTTTCATATCTTGTTTCAATGAAGCACAGTGCTTCCCTTCCATATGAAATGTGTTGTGTTGGAAAAAAAATTTATTTGTCAATTCAATAGAAAATAATTGGAAATGAATGATTTTGTGCTAAAATTCGTGCAAATTGCATTAAACCACAAGCGTTTATGCAATATTTCGGGGCAGAAATATTTGCGGAAGTGCGTGTTGCGAAAGAACGCCAAAAAAAATTTGTTATGTTCAGAAAGTGTTTATTAGCTGGTGACTTATGCAGGGCGTGCAAGTGTGCAGAAGTCGAGTCGTCGTGCATTCGTTTCGGTATGACTACTTAGATTAGCCGCGTAATGTGCCGAGTGCCAAAAATAGAATTGGGGACGGATTAAAATGCAAATCCGCTTCTTAATAAAATTGAGGACGCTAAATTCAAACATTTTTGGATAACTTCATACTTTCACTGTAAATGCAGTTTGAAATTGAAAATTTGGGTTCTTGTGGCATTTACATAGGTATGTACATATATTTCGTCCTATTTTCAAAAGTGAGGCGTCAAATGACAGGGCTTGGCCTGTAGTTGTGCAATAAAGTATTATTTTTATACCCGAGCGCACTTGTGCACAAGGGTATTATAACTTTGTTCACATAACGGTTGTTTGTAACAGGCAAAACGAATCGAGATAGATATAGACAAATGTATACATAAATGATCAGNAAAACGATGAAAATTATTGAAATCGGACTAAAATTATGGCTTTTCATATAACGGTAAATTTTAGAAATGCTTGAAACGTCAATATTTCGAAATTTAAGGACGCTAATTTACTCAAAATTGATACACCCCGGCTTACCATGTAGCGGTAGCTTTCGGAAAGGTGAAAATCATATATTTAATACTTGCGCCGGGTATTTAATGTTCGGCTCCGCCCGAACTTAGACTTTCTTGCTTGTTTTTAAACGGTTTGCCACCTGGTACTAATTTTATTAAAATTTTGTAATAAGTTAATGAACTAGATATTACAATATGGATATTAATTGAAATGATTTTAAAAATGCTTTACTTACTACGACACGTAGAAAGGTTGCCAAATTCACTTTAATATGGGTATTATTAGACAAAAGAAAAAATTGAACATATTAATTTAAGAGCCCAGTACTTTAAAAGGAATGTAATCGGAACAAATCACTGAATGACAATGTATGTATTTGTAATAAAATAACAAACACGATGTCGTAAACTATTGGTTTGACACAATTATTATTTTAGTTTAACTAAATGTGACTTTAACTCTTCGTAGTATTGCAAAGCTAAAACCTTCTTAAATCTCTTTCGTCTGACTCTCATTTGGTAATACCTATAACTTATCAATAACCTAATTTTTTTAATTCCAATGGAATTCAATTTTTTAGCAGGCGGCAACCCTCTACATGTAGTTAAGAAATAAACCGCATTTCTATTGATACCCATCTCTTAATAATTCATTTTACTTACTAAAAAATTTGAATTTAACTTTATAATATTATAACAGGTGGTGGTATAAGACACCTTGGCATATCAAACGGCTAAAGCATCTGAGTAGTCCACTTGCAAACAGCGTTATGTGATTTTATAATAGAAAGCCATAAATTTGAAAAAAAAACAGCTACGACAACAAGTAACATTTAAATTGAATCTTTTTTATTATTACCTGAAAATTTGGATAAATAAGAGCCTTATAAAATTGTAATATAACACAACATATCATAAGATAACATTAACAGTCTATATGACCTAAAGATGTATACTTTTGAAAGTTTATAAACAAGTATGATAGCGACTTTGGGAAGAAGAATTAACATTTGATGCTATTTTTTCAGAATATATAAAGATTTTGCACTGTGCTGTTAGTGGACATGAAACTAATTTAAATACTGGTATGTCATCCACCAAAAACTAAAAATCTAAAACATTTTACATAGCGCACTGTGCGAGTGGACTACTCATCTAAGGAATTTGAAAAACAAATTTAGCAAATTGTATAAAAGGACTGGTGACCCAGAGCATTATTCCAAATTTCAGTGCTATTTAAAGAAGTTTAACTGTTTGAATAAGTTCTTATATAGAAATTATATTTTGAATTTTGAAAACAATATTATTTCAATTCAATAAAATAGTGTATTCTTCAATGGTAAAAGTGCAAATTCTGCCGTAGATTCTGCCAACCGACCGATTTTTTTTTGCTCTAATTTTGATAACGACTTAAACTTGGATCCTAGTTTTCCTTCTAGGAGTGATCCTTCACTTAATTTTGGATCTCTCTGTTTATCTCTGACTAACGTCATCAATGGTATTAGGAAGCCCAAGCCTACTTCTAAAATTGTATCAGATGACCTTTCGGCCATCTTACTGAAAAACTGTTTATGTCTTGCAGAGCCTCTTGCAGTTATTTTTAACAAATCATTGACCTCTGCGGTCTTTGTGGATGACTGGAAATTTACTTCCGTTTCCCCTATATATAAAATTGGAAACAAAAATGATATTCGCAATTATCGGCCTATTTCGAAGCTGTCGTCTGTATCCAAACTATTTGAGATAATTGTGAATGAAAAGCTGAGCATTCTAGGGCCCCTCTTTTTTATTCTCTTTATGATTATGATATCGGCTCATGCTTTTCCGTTACTGAATACTTGCTCTATGCTGATGACCTTAAAATATCGGCGGTCATTAACACCGCTCTGGACTCTGAAATCAATCAGACCTTCACAATGTCTACAATTGGTGCTGCTTAAATCGTCTGTCGCTAAACATAAATAAATGCTTCCACGTAACTTTTGCTAAATCGGTTAACACTTTACATACTTCGTATAGTATTGCTGGCTCTACCCTGAAATTTGTTAATGAAATTAAAGAGTTAGGCGTCATTTTCGATTCTAAGTTACATTTCATTAGTCACATCAACCATGTTATTGGTCATACTCGATGCTAGCGTTCGTTCGTCGAAATTGTTCTGCATTCAGAAACCCATACACTCTTAAAACATTGTATTGCGCCTTTCTCAGAATGTTATTATCTGGAGGCCCCACCAAATAGGCTAATCGGCTTGAGAAAGTTCAAAAAGCTTTTCTTCGATTTTCGCTCCGATCTTTAAACTTTTCTGAACCATTACCCTCGTATCAATCTCGATGTTTGTTGATTGACTTAAAAACACTTGAGAGCAGAAGATCCTTTCTATCGTGTTCATTTGTTATTAGTATCATTTCTGGGACTATTGATTGCCCTTCGCTGCTTAGTAAAATTCAGTTTAATTAACCTTGCAAGAATCTTCCACATTTTGAGTCCTTAAAAATTGGTTTCTCCAGAACTAATTATAGAGTGAATGCGCCTATTTCTAGGGCACGTGCTGATTTAAATTAATTTTTCAATTCCTCAGGTGCTGTTTTTACATGTCCGTATGGCATCTTAATCAACCAACTTAGGTCTTATTTTTCTTGGTAATTACTATTGTACATTAGCTTAATATAGTCTGTAAGAATTTGTTAATTCAATGACTTTACATACAAATAAACAAAAATAAACTTTTTAAAGAAAATAAGCCCCTATTGTCTACAGGTAAAGCTTTTTAATCTGACACTTCAATTTTGATTTTGAATTTGATGGCACTGACAAGAAATTAAAAAAATGATTTTATGCATTAGCAAACACGCATTACTTCAAAAAGTGCAAACAATGAGCAGGTTTTTATTTCTTCTCTTTCGAAAGCTAAAAACCCGTTTTATAAAACATAATAATAAAAAATAACATATTTTTACATATATTTTTTATTCATTCCATTAAAATTTACCATTTTTTAAATGTTTATTAAAACAAAGATTGTTTTCTGGAATATCGCAGGGATCCCCTGTGCTTAATTTTATTCCAAAATTTTTAATTCTGTAGCTATCTACTTTTTATGTGGAAATAAAAAATGTCAAACGAATATTTTATTCCAAAGAATGTATTTTTGACATTTGTTTCCGTGAAGAGCCTACGCATGATTATGCTCTTATTAATATTCTTCGTATAAAATTTGTCGACTTTATTGCCTTCCTGGCGGCATATAATTCATTTTATAGGGAAATTTGTATTCACTTCTTTTTAGTGATAAATTACCTTTACAAAAATACCAAACACGTTCACATTGCAGACAACGAATTTTTCGATTTTTGTCCACTTAGGCCAGTGCTCGTCAAACTTTTGAGTGTGACGGAACGGCTGCAGTTTTTCTATTACGTCGGGGACCGGTACCTTTTTTTATTGATTATTTTTCGTTTACGATCATCTCATATATGTATTAAAATTTGTTTAAATGAATTTCTTTATTAGCCGGGTGTCTATATATGACCTATTACCATTTAATGATAGCAGATATTAGCGATTTTTTATGAATGTTTAACAAATTTAAGTTGTTTTTATTATACAAGTTGTATATAGCCTCATTAAACAGTAATATAAAACATCAAAAAATCGTTGTCCATTTCGCGACGCCCTTTGCGGACCGGCGACTTATGGCTTACGGACCGGCACCGGTCCGCGGACCACCACTTTGACGAGCACTGACTTAGGCGACACTGTGTGACGGCGCGAGATGTTGTCGAAAAAATTGAATCCGCACCAATAAAAATGTATTATTTATTTTTGTCCAATATTTTGGACATTGTCAATCGAATCAACATAGAATTTCAAAGTGAATCATACAGATTGCATACGGTATATAAAAATTTTGAAAGTAACTACATGTAAAATTATATTGGCGCGTATTTATAAACTAAGCAACTAAGTCGAAACTAACAAAGTTGCAACTTAAATTTAAATACCAACTTAAAATTTACTTTTATTCATAGTCGCATTTCAGACTTCTACTAAGTAGTTTCGACTTAGTTTACGATATAGCAAAACGAGTGTGAAAATGTATCGATTTTTCTTTACGATATTTTGGAAAAATTACATTTTTGTTAAATAATGTCAAGTTTGATCATCCGTTTATGTAATTTTTATTTTCATTGCATGATTATGCAAAAGAATAAAGTATTATTTTCTTGTTAATTTTGTGAAATAGCCAGAACAACCGCAGTGATGTGAAGTCGATGTTTATCGAAAGCATGCTGTGAAACATACAAATAGTAGATATCTAAATGTTATGCACAAATTTACTTTAAAAGAACTAGCGTGAAACTGACTTATTATTTGAGAATTTATATAAATTATTCCAATTATAAAATTGTGATGTAGCTTTATTCGAATTGTAATACGCATTTAATTTCATCTTCCGATTAAAATAGATCGATCTTTGTAAATTTTAATGGGAGATTATTCAATATTATCAAAATCACCCTCTACCAACTTAATTTTTACATATTTCGTCTGTTTTCCCTTAATTTGACAAAATACTTCTTCTTAGTTAGGACTTAGTTGCAGCTGCAGCCGAAACTAAATTTTAAGTTGGTACTTAGCCAGAAAAGTCGAAACTAAGGCGACTATGAATAGCTTTAGTTGTGACTTAGAATAATTTCGACTTAGTTGAGTACTAAATATGACTCTGAATTTGCGCCATTGTTTTGTTTTTTTTTTGTCAAACCAAACTGTTTGCCAAGTAACCGAGCTGATATAAACGTAGAGACGTACCTATATATCAAGAGCAAATTTTAGAAAAAAAAAAAATATTCAGCAATGTTATATTGAATTTTGTTTGCAAATAAGAGATTTGAGTTTAACAGTGAAATTTTGAAAAGCCTTGCATGTAATGATCCACTGTTATATAAAGAAAGCGCAAATTCGATATTTTTAACAGTTTTAAACGATTTTCCTAATTTGTACAAAGAAAGCGACGTTCGATAATAAAATAGATTGCGTTGAAGACATAGAACAGTTTTTGGGGGGAGCAAGCAAGCTCAAAAACACTTTAAATAACTTTTTATATTTCGAACTAACTTGTTTTATTTTTAACTTGTTATGTTTGCCGCACAGCTCTTCCGCTGCAGAGCGCATTTCGCATATCTGAATTTGATCAAAACAAATAGAACAAAGCTCTTCACTTTGCCAATGCTTGAATGCATTATGTCTTCGAAATGCCTTAAAAATTATAAAAAAAATTTAATTCTGAGTCCCATAAGTACAATGTGTATTTAAACCAATAATAAGAGTATATATGTATAAGACATTTTTGCTGTTTATATTACAACTGAACTGATACATTAAAGGCATTTTCGTTATTATTATTATACTAGTACCAAGTACAACTGATACGTGTACCTTTTTTTCAATCAATAAATGTTGAATTGTTTTGGAAAATGGTTTTTCAAAAAAATTATTGGTTTTATTCCATATTAATACTTTGATACATAAAATAAAAACGTGATACATATTGATACATTTTAAGTCTGTTCTCTGCTACAATTCTTCACAAGCCCGTGGTCACACTGCTTTTTTGTTACGAGAAAGGTCAGAGAGGAGACGTTTACTTTTAAACACAGGCATGGGCGTAGCCAGGTAGGGGCAGGGGGGTGCTCGAGCTCCCCTAACTTTCAAATTTTCCTTGTATATATATAAAATAGTACCCTGAAATGCCAGCTTAATAGGGTCGAGCCCCCCCCGTAAATTTCATTCTGGCTACGCCGATGAACACAGGTAATCAATGCCTTTCAGTAGCAATATCGAATAATCTTTAGCGTAGGCGATCAGAGAAGCTCCCTCTGATGGCTGAGGAAGTTTCGAGATGTAAAAGTTAAACAGAAGGTAAATGGTGTGGTGAAGTCCTTGGCTAATACTACGGGTGCACTACCCACATAGTGTGGTTTCAAACGTCGTGTGAATGTAAGTCGATGATCCTTATTAACGGGGTTTACAGTGTGGGTGTTCACACTTGCCTACTTATCTGGTTATACTTTTTTTTTTATCAGTTTACAACAATAAAATACACTGCAGAATAATAATTTTTTACCAGATATCCTGATAGCCAGGCAAGCCTGAACACCCACAATATATTGCATCGTGAGATAATGATTTGCTCAGTACCAGATCTCACTTGGACATTTTTTGATTTTCCAGCATTCTTTAAAATAACAGCAAATTAAATACGTGTGCTTAAGTTTGGATAGTATAACGAAAAACGAAAGCGCGGATTTACTGCGGTTGAGCCTCAATTTTATGGGTGCGATAAACAAGGAAAATTTTTCATGCGAGATTAGAAGTCTTATGGTAGAACGAAAACTTCAACCGAAAGTCTGCATCCTATAGCAATGAAACTTTATACGTATGTTAGTTGGACAAAAAGGAACGAAGTAGAGGTTATACAACGTATCGAATTTCACAAAAAAAACTGGGACACCCTAATGAACATTTGAATGTACATGTACACGGACATGTTTACACATACATATGTATGTATACATAAAATGCAGCTTGTCTATATCGCTTCGCTTATTTTTTCAGGCAACTTCAAAACAATTCATTAATTGGTTGAAAATTCCGACCGAAACATTTTTCGGTACTCGCTTTTTTTAACTTTTTAGGTACACATACTTACATACAAATGTATACATAGGTATACGCGTAGCAGGGGCGGATCCAGGAAAAATGTTTTGACGGGTTGGCGAGGGTTTTACAACTTTGCTACAAATGTGCATAGGTACATACATACATATATGGACTCAAACTACTTAATTATGGCACATTGAAATTCGCATACAAATGTTGGATGTATGGCAATTTTCCTCAGTTTCGAAGCACTTGGAATGCAAATATAACACTCACCGTGGCGGATTTAACGGTCAGCAAAAGAAGCAACGCCGACTGGGTCCCCCACAGAAGGGCCCCAGTGCTCTCACTAGCAACTACCTCAAGTGCAAAATCAGGAAATTTGCTCAGAACAAGTTTTTTTTTTCGTTTAAGCATTAATATGCCACATTAACGATAAAACGAATGTATAAATGCGAAATTTGTAGCAAAAAATTTTTTAGATATACATACATGTACTTTAGGATGATCCAAACTAACTAACCTAACGAATTTACACTGAGAAAAAGGATTAGTTTCGACAACTAAAGATATTTAGTAGCCAAATTTTGACATCATTTAAGAACTGTTACACTCAGAAAAATGTTTAGTTATAATCCATAACAAAGATTTGGTTATAGTGACCAAGTGGCATAGGTGGATATGGCGAAATAAATATCTAGTTCACGAAAGTCTGCAATTTACTTGAAACTTCTAGTTTGGACCATTAGCGCACACAAGGGCTGGGTTTTGTGGTTCAAACCCCCCCCCTAAAGCTAATAACCTTAAATACAAACTGTATCTTAAAGCTAAGAATCCAGCTCTCAAGGAAATTATAAGAAATATTTATTATAATTTCTGTTGCTTGAAAAAGCGCTTTGCTTTTGCTGTAAATTTTCATGAGGAAATGAATATACGAGCATTTTTTTCTTGAGAGCTGCAAACTGATTTAAGAAATTTTGGTAGAAGAAAATTTCTTTTCATTTCTCGTCCGTCGTTTTATATGAATTTTTGGTTTTTCTTGAGAGTTCAGTTAATTTTTTCGGTATTCGAAATATTAAAAAAAATTAGAAATCGTGAAAAATCAGCATCTCTATTGAAAGCCAGAAACCAGAAATCGAAAAAAGGAACATAAAAGTGCAAAAATTCATGGAATCAATAAATTTATTTTTACTGGGTCTTATTTAAAATTTTTTCTTAGGTACTTTTGAAAGTTGAGCGCATCTTGAGTTTATAGCACTTTTTATTAAAAAAGTAGTTTTTAAGGAAAGAACACAACGGGCTTCAATTGTTATATTCAAATTTAGGGGTACCGTTAATTTCTTCATGATCCAATCATCGGATCTCTAAACGAAATTACGGGACGAACCTTGAGGTACATCTTTCTACAAAAAAATGATTATTGAAATCGGTTCACGTGGTCCAAAGTTACGTATTCCGGCGAATTGATAACCTCCCCTTTTTTTAAAGTCGGTTAAAAGTGTTTGAGTTCTGTTAATCTTATGTAAATANCAGGGTACTATTTTATATATATATAAGGAAAATTTGAAAGTTAGAGGGGGGCTCGAGCACCCCCCTGCCCCTACCTGGCTACGCCCATGCATATTTACATAAATAATTACTAGTGTAAATAATACATATGTATATGGTGGTAAGAAAGAAGCGATGAAACAGGAACAGTGGTGCAAAAACCCAGGTAAATATCTGCTGGAAGTGCTGGTTTAAGTTGGCTTTGGTTGGTTTGGCTAAATAGATACTTTCAAATTATAATTCACATGAATTATATATTCACTGAGAAACCCCGGTTGGCATCAAACGTTATATTTTTAAATAACTATGCGCACACCGAAACAGCTCGCGGTGATGGCAAAACTGAAACTGAGAAAAACAAGTCTGGGCATGTCATAGCTCACACTTTTCTTTCTCTACCTAGCGCAGTGATCGACATGCCATAGCTTACTGAGCGCTCTGTGACCACAAGCGTGTTTCACCCATATATGAACAGCGGTAGCGGAGCAATGATTTTCACGCACACAGCCTCATTCATTGAATCGTTTTTATGCAATATTCGGCATCATAGTGGAATAATACAAGTTGTTGGATATTGACAGCGTCCTCGCTCTAATCCGCCATCTTGGCTCCCTTAGCAAAATCGCTGTTTCCCTCTTGAAAAAACTACATTTTACCGCCTTTAAAAAAGAACTAAACTACCTCATTCCCTATTCCAAAACTGATTTGCAATCACTGAACAATTCTTTGACATTTAATTTATTCTTATTCGTTGACAACGGAAAATTAAATTAGAAATTTAAACATTAATTCGACAAAAAACATTGGCTTTGTGTATTCTCCAAAGGATTTATAGAGAGATGGGCGCTGTTTTCAGGCACTCACTGAGGGGAGCTTGAGTTTCTGCTGCGTGAGGCAAAATACGTCTATAATAATTCACAATGCCGAGGAAGCGGCGCGGGTCAACACCTGTTTGAGGCTTTGGATAACTTTTTCCTCAGGAGGCTGGTAACAATGCTGGCTCACAGAATAGCCTAAGTAGACTACTTCAGTTCAACCGATATGGAATTTTTTGATGTTGATTTTTAAGCGAAAGTCTCCTGCAGTGCGCCAGGCACCGGACTCTTTGGGCATCATGTGGATGGGGCTTGTCCATTGATTGCTCGAAGGTGTTATGACACCATGATGCAGCAACAGATTAAAATCTTCTTTTGCGGCGTTTAACTTCTCACCAGTGAGTTTGCGCGGGCGCTCGTGGACTGGGGGACCATTGGTGACAATGTGGTGTACGGTTGTTCCACTATCGACATTTGGTGCAGCATCAGGTAGGGTGATCTCTATGTAATCCTTCAACAGGTTAGCTTAGAATGCGCCTGACTTGCTTTTGGACAAATTCGACGTAGGATGCACGATTTTCGCGATGCTGTCAATTTGTATCAATTTATATAAAACTCGGTGCACTTAATTTTCTTGGCATGAAAAAGCAAAACGTTTAAAATACGTCAGTAATTGAGGACGCTAATTTACTCCAAGTTAATATATACAACATTCATTTAACAATAAATAAGACTGTTATATTACTGTAATTATTACAAGAATATAGTTTTATTACATTTTCTTACTTTTACTGTGATACATATTTGAATTATCTAATTCCCTAAATTAAAGTGGAATCTGATTTTTTAAACCGGTGGCCATCCTGGGAGGCTGCTAAAAATAAAGCGTTTTCAAAACCATTTCCGATGCCCATATTGCAGAAATGCATTTAACTTAATAGAACTAAATTGGTTAATAGGTGGCAACTCTGTTAATCTTCTAACCTAGATACGAACACGTAAGTATGCGTGCTTCTACAATCGGACCACGGCAACATGGAGTTTATCGATGTCAAACGTTAAGTGACTATTTTCTTTGTTTTGGTGGAATAATGGGACGTCCTCCCCTTCTTTTACTTGATGTTAAACATTTACAATTCTAAATGTCAAAACACGTCTTTTCTGAACATTTCGAGTTGAAATATTCATAACAATAATTTTGGCCGCCTAAATCAGCAAAATACCCTATGTGGGTCGGCTGAATCAGTAAAACGTGACAGTAGTTGACTTTTGAGGCTAATACATATATCGGTCTTGAGCTGGTACGGCCATCCGTCGATGCGCCCTTCTTTTGTCGATTCCGTCATGTTGTAACGACTCGGGGTCACCACTAATTTTTTTATGGCGAAATTTGTGTAAGTTATATCAATCATTTTATAGTATTTTCGGTTAAAAATTAGACCCTAAACCGGTTTTGGAAGTTTGCCCTACAAGACGCGATTGACAGAAACTCCAACACATTCACAACGAAAACTAACACATATGTAAAATTTTATATGCCAGTTTGGCTCTGTAGGGAATGACTGTCATTTGATCGATCAAGTGAGTGTCAATGCTGATAGAAGTAACGGTAGTTGGTTGCCATAGTAACCACAAGATTCACTAGGGCTGCATTTTGTTCTCAACAAAAGTAGTTGTACCTGCCAAATAATGTCGAGTACTGAAGTACTTGGATATAATTTTGAACTTAATTAGTTTAATTTTATCATTATTCGACCCCGCTCATAGCAAAAGTAAGTAAAAATAAAAGTTTTCATTGTGGTATGACATTCTTTTTATATATAAACGTAATAAATAAAACCGTATTATAAAGTACTTGGTACTGAAGAAGTTCAAATGCGCACATCAACAGAAAAAAGAAAGACGCAAAACGAAAAGATGCTCAAAACTTAAAGTGCTGTGGAAAAATAAAGATAAGTTTTATAAAATATTTCATTTAAAATGAATAAAAGAGCTTTTAAGACCGCCATGAGCAAGAAAAACGGATTTACGAATCCAATATTAAAAAATTGCATCGCATCGCCAGTTCTCTACCACTGCAGTCCTATTGCGCTGTGGATTTAATAGAAACAAAATTAAAAGATCCAGAGTATGCACAAGCCATGATAATGAATTATATTATGGAATACATATTTCACGTTCTAATTGCTGTACATAAATTTTTCAAAGGTCAATTACATATATCAAAAATAAAAGCTGTGTCTGAGGACGTAGCCAGCGGTATTAAACATTCATTTTCGGACGAGGCATTGCTGCAGCTTAACTGTGACGGCAGATGGGAGAGAAAACCTCTAAACAAACTTATACTGGTTGACACAATCCTACGAGGTAATATGTACACATATTAGGGACACAACAAGTTCTGACCATTTATTTTTTCGTTATTTATTTATAACTATATACCTATATATAAACCTTTTTAACATACTTTGTCAAAAATTCTCAAAAATCGACGCAAGTTCTTAAATAAATGGTCAAAACGTATAAATAAATATTATCCCTAATTATGTGGCCACTACCGTATACATATGTACATATCTTTTAACAATACAAATTTTTTGATAATCTATTTCAATCCACTTAGATGCATTTAAAAAGAAAGGTCCTGTTGAGTTCGAAAAGAAATCAGGAAGGCAATTGAGCTCAATGTAATGTATAATATTAGGATATTAGATTTAAGTATGTACATATGTACGTTGGTGGCAAAAATAATAGAAACGCCTTATTTTACTTAATTTTTGGCCACATTTCCTTTGTTTATTAATGTTTAATGTACTGTGCTTAGGGTAATGTATTTAGCTTCTAATTTGATGTAATGTACTTAGCTTCTAATTTTTGACGATCAATAATTATTGAATAATTATAATTAGTTCATAAGATTTTATGAAAATAAAAGAAAAAACAAGTATTACATGTGTCATTAATGATAGATTTCTATATCGTGGGAGAGAGATCAGACTAGACGAATTTTTACATCAACTGTGAGTAATCAACAATGATATGAAAACATGACAGACTTGATGTGTCATGATTGATCGGTTATTACATCAAATTTTATTGCACATTACTGACTTATATTTCTATCAAGGTTGATCACTCATAATTGTCGAAGATTTACATCACTGATGATTAAAATTGGATGCCGAACTCAAAGGGAGTAAGCAGTCTAGCAATATGCCAGAACGTATATGTTAGAAGGAGATGAAGCATCACACGTACACAAAAGTTACCATCAGATTTTTCACACTGCCCTTTAGAATTTGATAGAAACTTGTAGGTAGCCAGTGACAGAAATCTCTATCAGTCTTGCTACTCAAATGATAGTCACTGTTCTTGCAGGGTGACTATAGTTATGGGACATTGTGTTTAATAAACTAAATTACCATTTATTGCATAAGTACTACGTAATATATACTACTTTCGCAAATTTAGCTTATCATAATATACCGTTTGTAACTATTTATATGCAAAATTTGATATGAAAAAGAGTACCAAATTTCGTACTACTTCGCAAAGCGGGCTTCTTTTCTTCCCGTTTCTCTCGTGCTTCTATATTACAACCTTTTGTAAGGGAGCCGTCGACATGAGATGTCACTACGTACAACACCTTGTATAATTCCACCATGGGTCGGCATCAGCGTTGCCAGGTTGCCGTTTTTAACGTCATTTGGACGTTTTTTATATCCTGTTGACGTTTGGACGTTTTTTGTGTAAAAAATGACGTTTTTCAACTTCCCAGTAATTTTTCTCTGTTACTAAATCTTGTAAGTAGAACTGATTTTGAATTATTTTCTTAAGAAATCTTTACAAACTTTGTTTTTTGCAGCAGCTGCTTCAAAAAATATTTATTCTTTCGACACAGATGACTTAACCCTTATTTAAGCGCATAATGAAAATGACTCAATTAGTCGCATGGGGCCCCTTATTGAAAATTTAATGAACGTAAAAAGGCTGAAATATTGCTGTGTTCCTTCTTAACGGAACGTAGTTTAGCATTTTCGACAACAGACCACTTAACAAGAAGAAAAAATATATATATTAAAAATCAACGCGATTCTTTAGCACTTTAAAACTTGCACATTATTGCCCTGGAATTTAATGGGCTATCAACCTGCACACTCAAAAAAATTCTAAAAAATCTGAATAAAAAGTTTAAAATCTAGCTGATGTTTTGCCAATTTTTTATAATTTTTGCACAAAGTTTGAGATGTGGATTTATATTTTGTTTGTTATATAATGAGATAGGCTTTTATAAAAAATAATAAACATTAAATAAACAAACAAGAAACAGCCAAAATCGATGACTTAATCAGCTGATCACAAGTGTATGTATAAAATGATTTATATATTAGCGATCTCAAACCAGTTTAGAATGAATTTTAAATGTGAGCAAATGACATTTTTATATACCTTACGTGTATATGTTCCTTTGTATACGATGAAAGTTTAATAAGAACAATTCTTTGTGCATACATTTGAAAAAGACCTTTTAGGTAGAAAATTACGTTTTTTCAGACCAAGAGGGACACATCATTTAAAGTATCGTTATAAAGTATAAATATCAGGTCCCATTAATACCGTAATAAAAATACTCGATTTCCAAATACCGATACAAATTTAAAAAAATTAAATCTGAATTTTGGTATCATTTTCTATTACGGAATTAACAATATGCACTTTAAAAAATACATCACTGAAGGCGCGCCGCATACCAACCTAAGATAGTACACATTTCTGCGCTTTAAAACGCGAAATATATCCATATTTCTTTACAAAGAAATTGCAATGTAAGTAAGGTTATAGTATGACATAGATTTGCAGGAAATGGAACTCTAGGTAAGGCTAAAATTCATGATGTCTTTTGGAACGAATTTCCGTCATCCCTTGTCAAATTTGGTTTGGAGACAAACCGGTTTCGGCGTTGTGTCATCTTCAGTGTCATTTTTCGTTCTGCATAATTTTTGTTGGTTGCTCGTATTTATACTCCTTGTTAACTACCTCTTTCTTTTGTTAGGTACGTCTTTTTAGTTTTGCAGTGTTTGCGGTACTCAATAGGTAGATGAATTGTTTTGGCTCGTTTTTGATGGCAGGTAGAATTCCGTGATTTTTATCCTCTTTGTTTTTGTAGTTGGTGTATTCCCTCCCATGTCTGTCCTTAATATTTTGTTGTTGTCGTTCTTCTTCTTGTACAGTAGTTTTAGAGGTTCAAACAGTACGTCCGATACAGTATTTATTTGCTCATTTATTATTTGTCCTTTGAAGGTCTTCTGTTTATATATTTCCATATTTTCTAATATATTCAATCTTTGTCCTTTATGTTGTACACGGAGAAGTTCTGTTGTTTGTCCAATCTTCATTGGTGTGCATTTATTTTTGATCATGTGATTCGCGAAGTTCGATTCTATTGCAGCCTCTGGTTTTCGTTTTTTCTTATTATAATCCCTTATGTGTTCTCGATACCTTGTTCTTATATTTCGCCCTGTTTGTCCTATGTAACTGTGTCGGCACTCGCAGGTTAACTTGTAAACACCCTGTTCTGTTTATCTAGCGGGCCTTCCTCGCCTATTTTCTCTTTCAATATATTTACCACTGTGTTCCTTGTTTTAAATGATGTCTGAATGTCGTACTTTCGAAAGAATTTGGCATGTTTGTAAGATGTCTTTCCTGTGTAAGTTAGAACTGCCCAAGTTTTTTTATTGTTTTCCTCTTTGCTAGTCTTTTTCGATTTTGTGTCCTTTCTTAACTTCTCCACCAGGCCTCTCCTATATCCGTTATTTTCCGCAATGGCATATATTGTATCCAGTTCCTTCTTGTAGCCTTCTTCTGTTAGAGGGGTCCTTTCAAGCCTCGTTATTAGTTGTCTAAATGCCGCATTTGTGTTGTTTGTTGAGATACAGATACTAGACTATCTCAACAAACAACACCAGAAAATAAAATTCACCATGGAAACGGAAGAGGAAAGAAAGATTAACTATCTGGATTTAACAATTAAAATAAACGATACCACGAACAAGATAGAGTTCGAAATATACAGAAAACCAACAGCCACAGACACAATTATACACAATAGCTCAAACCACCCACAGCAACACAAAAATGCAGCATTTAAACAACTAATAACGAGGCTTGAAAGGACCCCTCTAACAGAAGAATGCTACAAGAAGGAACTGGATACAATATATGCCATTGCGGAAAATAACGGATATAGGAGAGGCCTGGTGGAGAAGTTAAGAAAGGACACAAAATCGAAAAAGCCTAGCACAGAGGTAAACAATAAAAAAACTTGGGCAGTTCTAACTTACACAGGAAAGACATCTTACAAACTTGCCAAATTCTTTCATAAGTACGACATTCAGACATCATTTAAAACAAGGAACACAGTGGGAAATATATTGAAACAGAAAATAAGCGAGGAGGACCCGCTAGATAAACAGAACAGGGTGTTTACAAGTTAACCTGCGAGTGCCGACACAGTTACATAGGACAAACAGGGCGAAATATAAGAACAAGGTATCGAGAACACATAAGGGATTATAATAAGAAAAAACGAAAACCAGAGGCTGCAATAGAATCGAACTTCGCGAATCACATGATCAAAAATAAATGCACACCAATGAAGATTGGACAAACAACAGAACTTCTCCGTGTACAACATAAAGGACAAAGATTGAATATATTAGAAAATATGGAAATATATAAACAGAAGACCTTCAAAGGACAAATAATAAATGAGCAAATAAATACTGTATCGGACGTACTGCTTGAACCTCTAAAACTATTTACTATACAAGAAGAAGAATGACAACAACAAAATATTAAGGACAGACATGGAAGGGGATACTCCAACTGCAAAAACAAAGAGGGTAAAAATCACGGACTTCTACCTGTCGTCAAAAACGAGCCAAAACAATTAATCTACCTATTGAGTACCGCAAACACTGCAAAACTAAAAAGACGTACCTAACAAAAGAAAGAGGTAGTTAACAAGGAGTATAAATACGAGCAACCAACAAAAATTATGCAGAACNACAAAACTAAAAAGACGTTCCTAACAAAAGAAAGAGGCTTTTAACAAGGAGTATTAATACGAGCAACCAACAAAAATTATGCAGAACGAAAAATGACACAGAAGCTGGCACAACGCCGAAACCGGTTTGTCTCCAAACCAAATTTGACAAGAGATGACGGAAATTCGTTCAAAATACATCATACACCCACCCTGTCGGAAACAACAACAACCAAAAAGCTAAAATTCATGTTTTATTTGCGTTAAAAATTTGTTTAACAACAATTTGAACAACAAAACTGTCAATAGAAATTTTAGTAAGGTAGCGTCACGTCAGATACTTCGCCTGATAAAAAAAGCAGGACAGATTTTTACATTTTGGAATTTGGAAAATTTATTTAAATATTACTACAAAAAGTTTTATACAAATGGTATTGCCCAATTCCCAGAGTTTTAAATTTTGACGTTTTCATATTGTTTTCTAATATTTTGTCATACAAATGTATCATTAACTTTGAAATGTACATTTACGATTCGATACGATACAAGGGTTCTAGTACTCGATTCCAAAAAATATCGTTTGTAAACTTTCGAGTAAAAGGTCAAAAAAAGTCGAATGGTAAAAATATCGATATGGTATCATATCGTATCGAAATTCGTGTCCCTAATAACAAGAATGATACTATACAAGATTTCACATTCTGGGTGGTGATGATGACATTTCTCAAGTAAAAGTAAACAAAGCCGAATGGGAGTAGAAAAGAAACTGTCAACCAGCGAATTTTCTCAATTTCTTAATATTAAATTTTTCATCGGGAAACGTGATTTTATTGTGTTAAATTGAAAAATATATCATTTATAAAATAACTAATAAAGAAAATGTAAAATTTCGGCGATTTTTGTGAAAGTATTAGCACACTACAGTGCATCTAAAGTTTTTAAGGCGTTGAGGATTGTCAAACTCGGCAAAAACCAACTTAAAAGTTGTTTCTAGAGATTCGAATTAAAAAGTTGTCAGTTTAGGTGAAACCATGTAGATTTTTTTTTAATTCTTGTAAAAACTTTGATCCAAAACCTGAGATCTACCACATTTTTTCTAAATCTACCACATTTTTTCCAGATTCTACCACACAGAATTCTTATTAAGTCCGATCACTGAGTCCCAGGCCATACACCCAGAAAAAGGTTTAGTTATAATTACTAAGATTTGTTTATAGTGACCAAGTGGCATAATTCGATATGGCGAAATAAATATCTAGGTCACGAAAGTCTGCAATTTACTTGAGATTTCTAGTTGGAACAAATGTATATTTGTTAATAATTACAAAACGACTTCCTTGATTGGACAATATTGTTAGTTTAATAAAATCATTGTTGAGCAAATATAAACAATGCTTTGGTCAATTCTAGTTTTCAATTAATTTTGTGAACTTGCTGTAGACTTGAATCAGCTAACCGTTTATTATTGGAAAAAAAGTTTCAGTTTGACACAAATAAAAATTTACTCGATGTTTGTTGTGTTTACTTTCTTCTTTTATTTGCATATACATATTAAGCATAAAAAATACGTACATATTTACATAAGTTACTAAAGTAAATAATACATATGTATATGGTGGTAAGAATTTCCTAAAAAACAACGATGATACAGGAACAGTCGTGCGAAAACCCAGGTCAATGTCTGCTGGAAGTATACTGCTTTGCTTTTTCCTTGGCTAAATAGACACTTTCAAATTATAATTCACATGAATTATATATCCACTGAAAAACCTCTGTTGGAATCAAACGTTATATTTTTAAATAACTATGCGCGCACCGAAACAACTCGCGGTGATAGAAAAACTGAGACAAACAATTCTGTGCATGTCATAGCACAC
>NW_016161766.1:44386-48672 GCF_001687245.7 Rhagoletis zephyria | reverse complement strand
TCTCGAAAAACGACTGGCATTCGACACGACTCTCGCAATGAGGGTGAATGTCACGAAAAGTAACGTGCTTTTTCATNTGAAAAAAGTAAACGACGAAATTTGTCGAAAACTATACAGTGCTGCCAAGTTTTTCCGTTTTAATACACTAGTCGAGTGGAAATTTTAGGCAATGACGTGCAATTTTCGATACGATTCGACTCTCGAAAAACGACTGGCATTCGACACGACTCTCGCAATGAGGGTGAATGTCACGAAAAGTAACGTGCTTTTTCATTTTTTTCTCTATGAGACTTAAAAAAAACTTTATTTACAAAGGAAATGTCGGCTTTAAAAAATAGGAAAACACTAGAAGGAAAACCCACGAGTGCGAAAAAACTTGTTTCAGATAGCAGCGAAATGAGACCGTAACAAGAANTTTCTCTATGAGACTTAAAAAAAACTTTATTTACAAAGGAAATGTCGGCTTTAAAAAATAGGAAAACACTAGAAGGAAAACCCACGAGTGCGAAAAAACTTGTTTCACATAGCAGCGAAATGAGACCGTAACAAGAACAGCGTTGCCGCTTTGGTAATTTTTTACCAAAACTGGTATTTTTTTTTTTTAGAACGAGTTTGGTAATTTGGTATTTTTTTTTCAATTTGGTAATTTTTTTCAAGGTAAGTCTTTTCTTTTAAGCTTTTAATACTAACTTATTACTTATAAAAATTTATAACTTTGAACCTTCTTACAATTGCGCAAAACAAACAAATTTGCTTATGTACTTACATACGTATGTGTCTACACCTTAAGAGAGCCAAAACTTGAAAGGGCTCTTTAATGTAAGAATTTACCTTGACAACTCAGAACTTTTAGTACGAGTTCGCAATGTAGCAATTTAAGGAAACACCCCATTTTCCCCAATATGGCGATCAAAGTCCCTACAGCCCCACAAATCAGGGTTTTGGATCATTTTTCCCTGCCGGAACCAATGGTGAAAGAAAATAATTTCACAGGACTAAAACGAATGCGACCCATTTATAAAATTGTAAATGTAAATTTTAACTATCGTTTAACGATACATTTGCTGGTTTCATGTTTTCGTTTTAAGTTATGTAAAATACTTTATGTAAAAGACTGTATGTTACAACCCATTTCCACAAAACGCTTAACTACAGTTAAGAGTTTATATCGTCGCTCGAATAAAGAAACAGTGTAAATGCCACATAAACTATTATTCGATAATTGCACCATTGGATAGACAATCCTTTAATCTATTAGAAAAATCTTTAGTTTTCTTAAATATCTCTTTGGCTCACTAATTTATTCCCGAAAAACTAAATTGTATTTGTATGGTTTGTAATGGTTTATAAAAACTTCCAATTCGTTTTTCTCAAAACTATACTTTTCATGTTACACTATTTCATTATTCCAGCGACGATATAATTTTAACAAGAGGTGATCTGCAGGGTTTATTTATTCGTTTTTGTTTTCCTTTCATTTGCTTGTACTTAATATGAGCAACTACCTCCTTCGAGTTGTAATCTGCTCTTTTCCAATAGGCATAAACTGCAGTGGAAATGAACTATTAAACACCTTTTAAATGTTTGTTAATCTCTTATTTTATGTTTTAAAAATATTTGTGAATTTTTATACTCGGAACACATTGAAAAGGACAACCACAGCTGTAAATTGTTCATCTTCGTTATCTGAACGCTCTGTCGATGGTGATATGAATTTTTTGAGTTTGTCATAAAAGAAGAGGAAGAACTCATCTTTCGGTCGAAAAATATAAATAGATCTAAGCTGGTCACAATCCAAGACGTGATGTAGTTCAGTCGTCGCCAAAATAATTATCTACATACGTCGAAAAATAGTTTCCAATTTGTTTAGAATATTATGCTCATAAAAAGTTGGTAATTTTTTCTGAGTTTGGTATTTTTTTTTTTTTTTTACAGGTTTGGTAAAAAATTAAAAATCTTTGTGACAACACTGAACAAGAATCATAAATTGCTTGATCTCTCTGCAAAATCACAGCGCATAATGACAATAGAGTAAGTAATAAAGTAAGCAAAAAAACATTAGAGACTATGCAGAGCCAGGGATATAGTGAAATATGTGCAAACCAATCTACCCAAGATTTTTTAAACCTTGAAAAGGAAAATTAAATGCGGCTATGAGCGCTTTCCCAAAATTTGCTTGTACCACATTCATTTCAGTCAGACGTTGGCAAAGGGTACTGTTTTTGTGACTTTAAGTCTACTCACGTTAAAAACGGGGGATGAACGAACACCAGCGCAAAGCGTGCTGTCTTGCAAATACAGCCATCACAAGTGAACGATGCTTATAACAGCTCATACTGATATTGACTTCGGCAAACCTGTACTCCGAATCAGTGTTGCCAGAACTTTTTGGACGAACCGGCTAAATTGGCAAATAAAACCGGCTAAAAACGGCTAAAATGTTTCAACTAAATTTCACGTTTTATTTAAATAAATCACGAGTAAAAACACTATTTATTGGAGAGAAGTTACAAATTCAAGCCGGAAAAAATTTTGCCAGCAAGAATTTGCAATTAGGAAAAACATATGATTGTGGCACATGGTTGGCTTTTTTGTCGACGGTTATTTGAATAAACAAGTTCGTTAAATTAAAAAATTTACAATACTGGAGCGATTTTAAAATAAAAAATGTAAGTTAATACTAGTTTACTTAATTTATTTAGTTAATTCCAATGATTTGAAAGGCACTCGGCAAAAAAAGATTGTATTCTTAATCGGAATGCAATCTCAACCAGAGTCGATATAGTAAACCCGACAAAGAAATTGAAACGTATGTTGAAGAAAGTCGGACTGACAAGATATATACACGTAGATCCTGTTTTTTCCCCCTCTGAAAGAATTTTAAAAATTCTATAGCATTTTCAGTTTAAATGAAACTTTTTTCAAATTAAATGAAACCATTTTCAAATAAACTTAAACCTTTTTCAGGTCAAGCGAACCCATTTTCAAATTAAATGAAACATTTTTCAGATAAAGCGAAACCTTTTTCAAATTAAATGAAACCTTTTTCAGATTCAATGAAACTTTATTCAAATTAAAAAAAACTTCCTTTTAAGAATGTTTCATTTAATTTGAATAAAGTTTCAATGAATCTGAAAAAGGTTTAATTTAATTAGAAAAAGGTTTCGCTTTATCTGAAAAAGGTTTCACGTAATTTGAAAATGGTTTCATTTAAACTGAAAATGCTATATACAAATTCCTTTTGTTTGAAATGCAACTGTGGACACTAGCTGGCAGAAAAACTTGCAAATTTGCGTTCTTACAGAAAATTGCAAGTTTCTCTACATGAGAGAGAATTTGGGTTAATTTTTTCTTACTATCTGATATTTTGAGTGATATTTCTCGCTGGATTTTCTACATGTAATATTTATTCTGTTTGTTGGCACTATGTCCAAACACAAACGCATCTTAAGTGTCCTAACAGTGAAACAATTTCTTATTTTCTAAGTTTGCGAATAAAACTTCACACTTAAAATTAAGCATTTATAAGAAACATTTTATGACGAAAATCCCTTCTTCGTTTAAAATAAAAATAAGCGAAATCGGCCCAATTTCATACAATCCTGCCTGACATGAAAATTTTCTCCACGATAAGGCTAATAGCCATTTGTAACAGATTTTGGGTCGCTTAGTCAAAAATGGAAACATATATACATATTTGAAATTTAAGAAAACAAGGCAAATAGCAAAATCGGCTAAAAACGGCTAATTTTTTTCTGCAAAACGGCTAACAAATCGGCTGCCGGCTAAATCGAAATTTCTCCGGCTGTTTGCTATCGCAACCGGCTCAATCTAGCCGGAAAACGGCTAAAATGGCAACACTGGTAGTCGTTACAACTATGAAACTACAGCAAAGAATAAGAGGTTTCCGTAATTTCTGCATACTTAGTTCAGTTTTTGTATTTTTTGAGTTATGACAATAGTGAAGCAAATGTGTGTGCATACATACATACATACGTCATACACTATTTGGTAAACGAAAATGTCAGCACGATTAAAATTATAAGCTACTAAATTGAATATCTAATATGAAAGATTACTCACGTGTAGTTTTAATTTCAACAGCCACTTCCTCCCATAGTTTTTCGAGCACAAACCTATTGTGGTGGTTGTCATTTTTTTTATCCCACAATCCGGGCCTCGCAAAAACTTCTTTTATAAGAACTTCAGTGTCCATGCTGACAAGAGCGACTAGTGAATAAAATTCCATCAACGATTTTCTTGGCTCGTATCGTTACTCTTTGTTC
>NW_016161766.1:37082-39735 GCF_001687245.7 Rhagoletis zephyria | reverse complement strand
CCAATTATAAAATTGTGATGTAGCTTTATTCGAATTGTAATACGCATTTAATTTCATCTTCCGATTAAAATGGATCGATCTTTGTAAATTTTAATTGGAGATTATTCAATATTATCAAAATCACCCTCTACCAACTTAATTTTTACATATTTCGTCTGTTTTTCCTTAATTTGATAAAATACTTCTTCCTAGTTACGACTTAGTGGCAGCTGCAGCCGAAACTAAATTTTAAGTTGGTACTTAGCCAGAAAAGTCGAAACTAAGGCGACTATGAATAGCTTTAGTTGTGACTTAGAATAGTTTCGACTTAGTTGAGTACTAAATATGACTATGAATATGCGCCATTGTCTATAATGTCAACTTTAAGTACCCAAATGGGCGTAATGGGCTACTTATGCGATTGGACTCTAGATCGTCTAACGCTGGAGCAATATGATAAATAGACATTGAAGTTTTATGAAATTGTATATTTTTGAAAGAGGAAAGGTGTGTAAAAAACAAAAACAATATGAATAAATGATATTAACTTTACTAAAGGTCTGAAATCAATCCTTTCAAGGAAATGGCATAATTGGACTTTGTTGCAAGTTCACATGGGAAATCTGCTTACGACGTGATTGGAGGAAATTTCAAGAGACTAGCAGCTAGAGCAGGTATTCGACTCCTGATGTTACAACAAATTCGTACACCCGAAGCCCTCTACCAATGGGGTGCTGTATGTTTCCAATGGGATGCCTGTAAAAAATAACTGCAACTAACTTTACCGTGGACTTTATTTCGACTATGACTACGTGCCAATTACTTTAATCCTAAATTAAGCTAGTTTAAAAGGTAAAATAACATCACGTTAGGGAACTTCATATCCTTATTTAACGAATCTTTAAATCAATAAATAATTTTTTTCTTTTTAGTATTTATTGTAATAGAGGCGTGTTGTTGTTTTTTTAACTATAATTTTATTACTCATTAAGTGCCTCTATATTGAATTCTACAAAAAAATTATGAATAATTTGATACCTTAGCCAGAGGTGTGCTTTCAGAACAAACCAACTTTTAAAGATAAAATATTCTGAGATCTTGAGTGTAATTTTTATTCTAAAAACATCTTGATTGAAGGCACATTTGTAAAACACGTTGAAACGGTCTAAATCTTTTTATAACTACTAGTCCTTATAACATTACATATACCTGTAAAATGTTTCAAAAAATGTTCTCTACAATGAAAATAAAGTAAATATAACGAAAACTTGCGTACATCTTACGAAAATTTTCGTCATTTTGAGCCACGAAAGTTTTCGTTGATTGTACAAAACCGTTTTCGTACATACTACGAAAATATGAGACATCAGATCTTAAGTACATTTTACGAACGTATTCGTACTATTTATGAACGAATTTCGTACTACTTACTTAAGAATTTCGTACTATTTCTTTATTTTTTTGCATTTTTGTAAAATGCACAAAAATAATTCGTATATTTAACGAAATTATTTTCCTAAAATCTGCGGTTGTTTCGTAGAATATGCGATTGCTTTCATTCGCCTCACTGTAAAAAACATAGTACGAATTATAACACAACACTTTTATTTTGTTTTTATCCTTAATTTTAAGCGTTTTGCAAAAACGCTTAACATTAATGACTAAAATATAATGAAAGTGTTGTGTTATAATTTGAGCTATGTTTTTTATAGTGTAAAGAATAAAAGCAATCATACATTCTACGAAAGAAGTGCAGATATTACAATTATAACTGTCGTAAATAATAAGTTTTACCTAAATTTTCTAACTACTCTGCAGTTTAAAAATAATAAAAAAGGTTATTTTATCTATAATACAACTTAAGTCTTTTATTTATATGCATACGAATGGGTTATATACTACATATTTTTTTTATTGTTTAGCCTTCATTCGATAAAGTATATTGATGAAAAGTGTTAAATTATGAAACTCAACAAAACCCTTATTAAATATAATAAGATATAAAATATGAAAGAATATAAAAAATTCTCATTTCACTTTCTTAAACATTATAATATTTTTATGTGGAGGCAGATTCGCAGCTTCTTCGATGTTTGTTTCCTTGACGACTACAAATGAAAGGAAAATTATAAGGCGTTTGAAAGACAAGTTTCGCAAGGCTCAGCGTGGGCGATGTTAAAAACATTGTATGCTTAAAAGCATTTATCCACAGCTTTGATATTTAATTTTGTATTGTATTTTTATCCAGAAAAACCCTGTTAAAATGTGTGGTGTAACAGTAGGTTTGTGGCACGGTCGAGTGGCACATCGGCATGCTGGTGGTTCCTGGCAGAGCTCATCGGTTGGGGTGGGTCCTTGCACACTCGCCTTGCCTACGCTACACTAACAAATAAAGTTCATGCCGAATAATTTATAAAGAAATACGCAAAAAAAAGATAAAAAAACTCGATGACAAAAAGATAGCAGAAAACGCAAGGTCCAGTCCTGTCAGGCGGAGTCTACCCACCCTCTTCGGCGTCCAGTCGACGCGAAACCATGGGCGTTGTGTTGACTCCTCTGACCTTACAACGCCCCCTTATCCTGACTAAGTCCGTTGGTCAGTCATCCCGTCCTCCTATGTCAATCAGTCCTATTGTCCGTCATTACCCCATGTCCCCTGCTGCGCGCGAGCGCA
>NW_016161766.1:10132-30446 GCF_001687245.7 Rhagoletis zephyria | reverse complement strand
CTTTCACTTGGCACCTTCAAATAACATGTCACCACTATAATGAATCCGTTGGCCATCTTTAAGGCCTTTTATACGGGTGTCTAGGTCAACAAATTTCACTCAGGCGAACCGCAATTCGGCTCACACTCACACACTCACGCCGCTTCACCGATGCATTTGTTGCTAGTGCTACATGTCCCAAACTTGCCCGCTACACATGTTGCTGGCTACATGATACAAACTTGTCCACAACATATGTTGCCGGCACTTCTGTGGCATTATGGCTACCATGTTTGCACTAACACATGCTCACACTCACACTTCCGCTCAAGTAAAGGCGTGCGTATCAAATGTTTAAAATTATATTATATGTCTCACAGCAGCCAAACAGTAATTTCGCAATGACACGCGATACATAAAAATATGATGAAATATTAAACTGCCGGTAATTTAGTATATTGTACGAAAATATTCGTTTGTTGTACGAATTTAAAAAACATGTTTCTGCATTTGTTCTATGTACGAAAGTATAAAGTAAATTGTACGAATACAGAATTGTAGATTTCGTATATTTTAAAACCACACGTAAATATACAATATACAAAATTATTCGTACAGAGATTTGTTCAGTAATTTACGAATGTGTTTCGTAAAATAAACGTAAGATTTCGTAAATTGTACTGAAAAAATGCCTTACGAAAGTCCTTTCGTTATATTTACGAATGGTTCGTAAAATCTGGTTTCGTTGTGAAAAATGTGTTCGTATTATGAACGAAAGTTTCGTACATTGTACAAAAACCAAGACTACGAAAGTTTTTCGTAGCACTTTAACGAAATTTTATTTTCAGTGTAGAAGTGCGTAAAACCCCTGATTTGCTACCTTTATTTATTTATTTATTTTAATTATTTTAAGTCGACATATACATAAAACGGTCGACCACTAAAGTTACGTACGTGAATAAGTAAAGATTTAAATAGGAGTTAACAATAATATAACATAATTTACATTTAATCCACTGAAACTTTTAAAATATCAGGCTAGACGCGCAAGTATTGCGTTATGTAAAGCAGTAAATGAACATTCAATACTGATACAGCTATACAAATCATTATAATGTGAACACCAATCACGCAGCGGGTTGTTTTTGGCAAAGTTTAGACGGCAAAGAGATAAATGACAAGTAATTTTTAGCAAAAAAAAACCGACTTCAACTCTCATATATAAAAAAAAAATATATATATATCATGATCCACTGATCGGATCTTAACCAGATTAGTATGGGACCACCTCTGAGACACTGCCTTTCCGATGCAAAAAGAATTATCGAAATCGGTTGACGTGGTCCAAAGTTATGCGGTAACATAATAAAAAAAAAAAAAAGGTTCCGACGAACTGATAACCTCCTCCTTTTTTGGAAGTCGGTTAAAAAGGCCGAAAGTGTCTAGACGTTCTAACAGAACCAGCAAAATTAAGTTGGCTAAAAAGGTAAGACGAGTCAATCTCGCCGATTATCAACTTATGGAGAAACATTACCCCCAGTAATATTCTACGACTTTCAAGAGTTGGTAAACTAATAAGAAGAGCCTATTTTTACAAGGTGGAAGACGGAGATCCTATTTGCGGACAACAATACTCTAGTACTGGACGGACCAACGATGGGGNCGATGCAAAAAGAATTATCGAAATCGGTTGACGTGGTCCAAAGTTATGCGGTAACATAATAAAAAAAAAAAAAAGGTTCCGACGAACTGATAACCTCCTCCTTTTTTGGAAGTCGGTTAAAAAGGCCGAAAGTGTCTAGACGTTCTAACAGAACCAGCAAAATTAAGTTGGCTAAAAAGGTAAGACGAGTCAATCTCGCCGATTATCAACTTATGGAGAAACATTACCCCCAGTAATATTCTACGACTTTCAAGAGTTGGTAAACTAATAAGAAGAGCCTATTTTTACAAGGTGGAAGACGGAGATCCTATTTGCGGACAACAATACTCTAGTACTGGACGGACCAACGATGGGGAAAGAATCTTCGTGACGTACGGATCTTCAAACTCTTTAGCCCACCTTTTAACAAATACAAGTACACCCATGGCTTTGTTTACGATCGATGATATGCAAGTTAAAACTCAATTTTGGATCAAAAAGCACACCCAGATCATTTATAACAGATATGCGCTCTAAAGGAATACCGTTTATTTTATAAGTTGCCAAAACTGACTTTAATCTATGAAATGTCATGTGCTTACATTTAGAGCAATTTAAAACTAATAGATTCGATGTACACCAGCTATTAAATGAGTCCAAATCGTCCTGAAGACGACCCAAACAAGACCCGTCTGAAGGCGAATACGTGAAACAAAGTTTCATGTCATCCGCGTACATAAGAGTTTGGGAGTGCGAGATAATCTGTGGTAAGTCATTTATGAACAAGGTAAAAAGTAATGGACCCAAATGACTACCTTGAGGCACCCAGAGGTGACATCAATCGATTTTGAAAGCGTATGCTTGAACAAAACTTTTTCAGTCCTGCTTGAAAGATAGCTTGCGAGCCATATTAATAGGTGTTTAGGAAAACCCAGTAAATCTAGTTTATGGATAAGGAGCTCATGATTGACAGAGTCAAATGCTTTACTAAAATCAGTGTAGATCACGTCAGTCTGCTTATTATTTAAAAATCCATTAATTACTAAAGAAGTAAACTCAAGCAAGTTGGTAGTGGTTGATCTTCGACGTACAAAACCACGCTGACAAGGTGATAACAAAGAACTGCACACGTTTGCAGGTAATAATCTGTTCAAAAGTTTTAGGAGTAGCTGAAAGCTTAGTTATGACCCTATAGTTTGCAACATTTGACCTACTACCCTTTTTATGTAAAGGTATAATAAAATATTGTCGGCCGCTGTGGTGTAGTGGTAAGCAGTGCGCGCTTCCACTCCACAATGCCTGGGTTCANAAAAAGGTTTTTTCTTAACAGCGGTCGTCCCTCGGCAGGCAATGGCAAACCTCCGAGTGTATTTCTGCCATGAAAAACAGCTTCTCATAAAAATACAATCGCCGTTCGGAGTCGGCGTAAAACTGTAGGTCCCTCCGCTTTGTGTGACAACATCAAGGCGCACGCCACAAATCGGAGGAGAAGCTTGGCCAAACACTAACATATGTGTAAGCGCCAATCTATTATTTATTATTATAATAAAATATTGCTTCCAAATTGATGGAAATGACGCTGATTCTACTGATAATTTAAATAGTTTTAGGATGGGCTCAGATAAATTTTCAGCACAGTACTTTAGCACACAACTAGGAGCACCATCAGGACCCGGACAAAATATCGGTTTCAACGCTTGAAGACTACGAAGAATACAATTATTATCAATAACAGGATTGAGAATGCAGTTAGAATGAGCTAAATTATACGGATAGTGACCAGATAGAAAACTTTTAGGTGAATAGGCCGATTTAAAGAATTCTGCAAATAAGTCCGCAATAGTGTGATCAGAACTAGCATTCTTGCATCCAAAAGAAAATGCAAAAGGAAATCCAGAAGTTTTCTGCTTTGAATTAACAAAACTATAAAATTTTCTTGGATTGTTGAAAAATTACATTTTACTTAGTAAGTAAGCTAAGTAGTCATTATAACATTGCTGATTTAGACAATTAAAGTTAGAACGAGCGACTAAATATTTCGAAAAGGCAGCAGTTGCTCCAGATCTCCTAAAACGCTTATAAAGCCTAGATTTGATGTTTTTAAGCCTCACAAATTGTCTAGAGAACCAAGGCGGCTTACACGTTCCAGCACTAACATAACAAAGAGGGACGCAGCTTTCACAGAAGCAATCAAGTGAGCTGTAAAATATGGAAGTTGCTGTCTCAACGTCATTTCAGGCGTAAAGATCAGACCAGTCGTGGTGAGAAATCATTTCATTAAGCTTAATGAAGTTTGCTCTATGAAAACATCGAGAACGAGGTCTAGGTTCTACTTTTAATATACCAGTAACCAGTGGCTGGGCAATATCAAGTACTATCTCCAGCGTAGAATGTAGACAATCCTCTGGAAGGGATAAAGGATAAATATGAGTGAGAGCAATACCCGCCAAATCATCCACAAATGACAAGTCCAGCATCTTATTTTTGCAATTTAATACGTTGTTAATCTGTACGAGACATATATCTAGCAGACATCGAAGAAAGTCATGCTGAGTGGTGGGAGTCAAAGAGTTTGAGTCACTAATATTAATCCAGCTTATTTATGGCAAATTGAAGTCAACAAGAACTACTAAGCGATCTTTATCTCGCAAATGAGAATACAAATTTTGTATGGCTATGTTATGATGATTATAAACATTCATATCAGATCGAGGCGGAATATAAGAACAACAAATAAATAGACTAAAGCTGCGGAATGAAAGTTTTACTGCTATAAATTCAATATCATACACATTGTCCAAAAGCAACATATCAGATGAAAGGCTCGAGTCAACGGCAATAAGCACACCTCCTCTAGAGTTACGATCATGCATATAAACTACATATTTGCTTGAAAATAGCTCGGAATTAAAATTAGCAGACTTTAGCCAAGTCTCCGTAAAAACGATCACTTGAGCTGTAAATGCAAAGCTATTAAGAAAAAAAGAATTTAATTTGGATCGTAACCCACGAACATTTTGGTAATGAATAACAAGACTGAACGAATTAGAATTCACGTATGTAATGTTCCTACGGTATTGCCTTTTGAGTTTTCTGACTTCTTTACTGCTGGCGGTTCAATATCTGATTTTATTTTATACACATGCTTCACAGAATGTTCAAAAAGAAAGATCAAGTACTCTATCAACATATGCGTCAAGAACTGATATTTTAAAAGAAGAAATGTCTCTCTTATATTTAAAGTTAAATTTATAAACTTCGATATTTCGTTTCGGCGATTCGGAGATTACTTTCAGTGTTTTAAAGTGAGCTTCCATGGTCTTAAATCTTTCTTGAAGATCGCGAAATCCAATAAAAATATTATTGAACTCCTTCTGAGTTTGCCTCACAGATCCACAACACGTCCACCAATATCTCCTATGCCGGCGTAGGCGACGTGAGCCATATTATCACAAAACCAACAGCTGACATAAGTATCACCTCATGTTATTTTCTTTTTAACCGACTTCCAAAAAAGGAGGAGGTTATCAGTTCGTCGGAATCTTTTTTTTTTTTTTTTTTATGTATGTTACCGCATAACTTTGGACCACGTCAACCGATTTCGATAATTCTTTTTGCATCGGAAAGGTAGTGTCTCAGAGGTGGTCCCATACTAATCTGGTTAAGCTCCGATCAGCGGATCATGAGATATATATATATATATATTTTTTTTATATGGGAGTTGAAGTCGGTTTTTTTTTTTGGCTAAAAATTACTTGTGATTGGTACACTTCTTAAAACAACAATCCAACATAATGAACCAATAGGCAGAATAAGGGTCAGCAAGAATAAAAAGTACGAAGCAGAATAAATTTTCGTTGGTTATTTGTTATTTGCTTTGTGTATGCAAAATATACAACGTGAGTACACCAACAAAACAGAGCTATGCGAAATCCAGAGCAGTCACCGAACAGTAAACACAGCAGAGTGTGAAAAAGCACACAAAGATCGGCAAATAGCAACAACTGTTGCACAGTTTATGTAAATTTTTTATAGACTGCTATTACCACACATTTAAATAAGTAAATCGCACTCAAAGTCACTGTCTTTATCATTTATGAATGTAGTTAAAAGTAAATTATTAGTAATATACTTATGAAAGATTTATGAGGCTTCAAACGAATCAAAAATAGATTAAATAAACGCAGCGCGCACAGGGACACGACCACGCTACTTGAAGCTATATGGATTAAGGATGCTCCTTCCTGTAGTCAGAATATTGCTTGAAACTTTGCTTAAATTTTAACTATTTTATAAAAAAATCCCCAAGTTTTGAAGATATTTTACTAAAATTTTGCACACGATTGTATTTTAATATTACCTTCACTATCCCTTCAAATCATCGAAATCGGTTTACTATAACATCTAGCTCCAATACAACTGATTGTTTAGAGGCGTTGTTTTGCGTTATAACTCCTCCAATTAAGCAGGTAGAAATTTAGTATAGGTTCACTTTAACATATACCACGGATACAATTTATTATTCAGATATGAAGTTAAGAGTTATAGCGCAAAAACACATATCTGAGTAATCAGTTGTATTTGAGCTATATGTTAAAGTGGACCTATTGCGATAATTTTAAGGAATAATTAAGGTAATTTTAAAAAACCGTTATGTTCAAAATTTTAGTAAAATATCTTCAAAACTGAGGGAATTATTTATAAAATAGTTAAAATTTAATCGAATTTTCAAATCCCGTTATCTCGAAAACCGGAGCCAATATGGTAAAACGGGGGATGCCATTGAATTTAGAACGTCCCAATTAATTGAGTTCAACTTTCAAAATTTTTGCTCAAAATTTACAACTTGCACAGCGTAATTCGAACCCAGATTGTTCTTTTGTTTTCTATTTCAGCGATCTAAATGTGTATTCCTCGTCTAACTTATGAAGCACTTGATGAAAATGAATTACACTTAAATGTATCGATTTATTAAGAGATTACGAATAGAATCATATATAAAACATAGGTGTGCCCACAAATTAAATAATTTAACTTTTTGTGCTGAAAGTTTACTTGTTTTTTAGATTTGCCCATATACAGACAAGTAATTTTTAAGCAAAAAACAAAACCCACTTCAATACTCAACTAAAAATTTAAGATTACCGTTAATTTCTACATGATCCGATGATCGGATTTAAACCAAATTAATATGGGACCACCTGTGAGATAACTAACATCTTTCATTAAAAAAGAATTATAGAAATCAGTTAACGTGGTCCACAGTTATGTCGTTACATACATTAAAAAAAATAAAAATATTCCACGAATTGATAACCTTTCTTCTTTTTAACCGACTTCAAAAAAAGGAGGAGGTTATCAATTTGTCGCGCATTTTTTTTTTTATGTATGTTACCGCACAACTTTGGACTACGTCAACCGATTTCGATAATTTTTGCATCGGAAAGGTAGTGTCTCACAGGTGGTCCCATACTAATCTGGTTTAGATCCGATCATTGGATCATGAAAAAATTAACGGTACTCCTAAATTTTTGTATGAGAATTGAAGTCAGTTTTGTTATTTGCTTAAAAATTACTTGTTGTGAAATCGGTTAACAACTACCGAAAATTGTTTGTGAAACGGATACTTCTCCGGCCGCTTTTTCTGAAATGTGTCTGATTGAATTTCAATACGTTCAATACGTTTTCCTTCTGCACTTCACAGATAATTTTTCATGGTTAATAAAAATAAAATTAAATAAAATTAGGAAGCACCTGACGGAATTCGAACCCGACACCTTCTGGAAGCTAACAAATAGCAACGCGCTCCTCTGCACACTCAGCCACTGCCGACTACGCATGCATGTATTCAAATGTTTAGCTTGAATAAATAAAATAAAATTAAAGCTTTCAAATAACATCATCTTTTTCGAACCTTTTGATCGTTTTCCGGATACGAAAATGAATGATAACTGTAGTCGTTTTCTATTCGTTTCCGGATACGGAAAATTGTACTAGACTGCACTGTCGGCAAAATTTACGTTTCTTTGCTGGCTGGGTACTCATTTATTCCATACTACAAAAACAAAATTGTAAATGTATTACATATTTTGCCTAAAGTGCTCAGCAATGTCTTGTAGGGATAGGTCATATAAAAAAGGCTTAAATATGATAAGGCATTACATGGAGTATAACTACCTCCTTCGCCGCTAGCGAATTGCTTAATTCTTACAACTGCTAACATCATTTTTTATAAAGTTTTTTTTTTTAGAAAACGGTCCCGATGAATATTTTTTAAAAGTCGGGACGTATAAGTGTCTTGATTTTTCATATTTGTACCGATTAAGCCCCGATTTTCAGTATTTTCCTTATTAATTTAATATGGCCCAAAACCAATTTCTCGTACAAACGTGGCAGCACTTTCGTTATTACAAAGGACATAGAACATAAGGGATCCTTATTTTCTATGTTCTTTGGTTATGTTTTATTCTATTAAACTGGTACTCTCGTTATATTCTTGTCAACATTTTTTAAGGGTTTTATTTGTTTGTTAAGATTTTTTTATGTACCGATTCTAACTTGAATTGAGTGAAATTATAAAAAAAATAAAAATAATTCCCCCCAAAAAATCATTGATATGAAAAATATTAACAGGGAATAGGCATTTAGCATTCTTGGGCTATTCCCCTTTCGATTATTTTATGCTTATTATTTTTTATGAAAGTGTGGCTCGTTATCTAACAAAGACCATGTAAGTCAAAATTGCAAACTTTGTACAAAAATTAGCAAAGTTCGACAAAGCATCATCCAAATTTTACAAAAGAAACGGTTCTCGATTTTTGGTGAATTTTTTTGTGGAAGGTGTTGCTCATTTTCTCTATACAAAAAAATTGCTCAGCATACTTGGTATGGAAGAAAATGCGCGAACAAAAAATCGCCAAAAATCAAAGGTAAGTCCAAGCTACTACAAATTTACACTTTATTATACTAAAATTTAATGGGCTACAAAACTGCGCACTCAAGACAGTTCTAGAAAATCTGATTAAAATGTTAAAAATTTTGATCATAATAGTAATAATAAAAGATTCGCGCTTACACATATGTTAGTGTTTGGCCGAGTTTCTCCTCCGATTTTTGGTGGAGGGACCTACAGTTTTACGCCGACTCCGAACGGGGATTGTATTTTTATGAGAAACTGTTTTTCATGGCAGAAATACACTTTACCATTGCCTGCCGAGGGACGACCGTTGTTAAGAAAACACCTTTTTTCTATATTTTTTGCGATATTGCTTTGCTGCTGCTAACCACTACACCACAGTGGTCAACAACATTTGTTAAAATACGTCGAATTTTTATACATGTTCTACAAAGTTTGAAATTTTGACTTACATGTTTCTATATTACATTTACATTGAACCCAAAGCCTAATTTGGGCGAGAAATCAAAAATGCGAGACCAAATCATGCATTTCTCCATACAAATTCGCATTTCCAAAATGACGCATTTAAACAAAATGACGAAGCAAATGCGTTCCAATTGCCGTACTATTTTATTGAACTCACTCAGAAACAAAAGTTCCACAAAAGCTTTTGTTTGTCTTTGACATTTGGAATTTTTCAAAATCAAAACAAACAACGAAATAAATAAATCTTTGAAATATGTGTATAAAAATTGTTAATTTATACATAACCTTTACACATTTTTAGTTTAATCAAAGAATAATTGCCTTTTTGTGTCAAATATGTGTTAACAATATATGAGAAGTCAAAGAAAGTGCGGATCAAGCAGTGTAAACACCTTCAAATGACTGATTGCAAAGCACGCATTTGGGGCCAATGAAAATGTAATAATAGGTAGAAAGTTATATTTTCATAAAAAATAATAAGCATTTCTTAAACAATGAAAGGTGGCCAAGACTTGCTAAAATGTATTTTCCCTATTTACATTCTCGCCACCGTATATATTGTGAGTATACATTTTTGCGATCATTTTCAAATTTTTTTATATTTGTTCTGTATTAAATATAACTGCATTAAAACATGTTATGTCTTTTTATTCTAAAAATATATTGTATGTTCGGATTGGATGCTTCCCGATTTTCGGCCACAGAAATCTGGTCACCGTAATCATAATGCGATTTCAAAAATATTCAAGACGGAACTTAAGGAGGTAAGCACAATGTGTATACCAAATTTGGTCGAGATCGGTCAAGTAGTTTTTGAAATACGCATATATCTTATAAATGGGCGGTGCCATCAGCATTATCCTTAAATTTCTTGAAAAACCACTTCTTTGCTAAATAGCGATTGTATATGTCAATTTTGAATAAATATTGATGAATTCCTTAGCCACACTGCTCAAAAAATCTGAAAGTACGGTAAATAAACAATATAAATTCAAGGCCATATTTAAGAAAAGTCGCCTAACTTCGACAATTTTTATGCGATTGCAATAAATGAGCCATCAGGTTAATTAAAAATATATTTAATTTTAGATAGTACTACATATTTTGAAATTGTGGAAATTATCGATGGTCAAAATTTAAAAAATTAAGAGAAATATGGGTTTTTTATTTTACCCGATAAAAAGTCCAAACATGCCAAATCCAACACTAGATTATTATATACCATTTTAAAGGCTTATATATCCTCTTCTCAGATCATATTCGATCTTTGAAATCTAATCACAAATAGTCATTCAAAAAGTCCTAAATATAAAAATCGTATTTTCTGACATAAATCGACCTCTAAATGACCTTTAAAAAAACTATAAAAATAGGCAATATTATTTCTCATAAAAACAAATAAAATTAGGGTGTAGGGTCCGTACATAACTTTACGGCATTGACAAGTCTTAATATTTTTTTTAATTTTCATTGTCTTACTATGTGAAAGTTTGTATGTTTGGATGTTTGGGAAGGCATCACGCGGAAACGACTGAACGGATTTGCATGGAATTTTGTACACAGATAGCTTATGGGCCAGATTAGACAATGGGCTACNCTAAATAGCGATTGTATATGTCAATTTTGAATAAATATTGATGAATTCCTTAGCCACACTGCTCAAAAAATCTGAAAGTACGGTAAATAAACAATATAAATTCAAGGCCATATTTAAGAAAAGTCGCCTAACTTCGACAATTTTTATGCGATTGCAATAAATGAGCCATCAGGTTAATTAAAAATATATTTAATTTTAGATAGTACTACATATTTTGAAATTGTGGAAATTATCGATGGTCAAAATTTAAAAAATTAAGAGAAATATGGGTTTTTTATTTTACCCGATAAAAAGTCCAAACATGCCAAATCCAACACTAGATTATTATATACCATTTTAAAGGCTTATATATCCTCTTCTCAGATCATATTCGATCTTTGAAATCTAATCACAAATAGTCATTCAAAAAGTCCTAAATATAAAAATCGTATTTTCTGACATAAATCGACCTCTAAATGACCTTTAAAAAAACTATAAAAATAGGCAATATTATTTCTCATAAAAACAAATAAAATTAGGGTGTAGGGTCCGTACATAACTTTACGGCATTGACAAGTCTTAATATTTTTTTTAATTTTCATTGTCTTACTATGTGAAAGTTTGTATGTTTGGATGTTTGGGAAGGCATCACGCGGAAACGACTGAACGGATTTGCATGGAATTTTGTACACAGATAGCTTATGGGCCAGATTAGACAATGGGCTACTTTTTTTAAGAGTTGCCACCTGTTAAAAAAGTTTAATTTATTTAATAAGCAGAAACGACTGAAGGAATTGGCATGCAAATTTGCACACAGATATCTTATGACCTACATTGGAAAATAGGCTACTTTTCTTAAGAGTTGCCATCTGTTAAAAAAGTTTAATTTATTTAATAAGCAGAAACGACTGAAGGAATTGGCATGCAAATTTGCACACAGATATCTTATGACCTACATTGGAAAATAGGCTACTTTTCTTAAGAGTTGCCATCTGTTAAAAAAGTTTAATTAAATTAATACGCGGAAACGACTGAACAAATTTGTATGAAATTTTGAACACGGATAGCTTATGATCTGCGATGGAAAATAGGCTACTTTTTTTAAGAGTTGCCACCTGTTAGTAAAGTTTAATTANTTAGATAGTACTACATATTTTGAAATTGTGGAAATTATCGATGGTCAAAATTTAAAAAATTAAGAGAAATATGGGTTTTTTATTTTACCCGATAAAAAGTCCAAACATGCCAAATCCAACACTAGATTATTATATACCATTTTAAAGGCTTATATATCCTCTTCTCAGATCATATTCGATCTTTGAAATCTAATCACAAATAGTCATTCAAAAAGTCCTAAATATAAAAATCGTATTTTCTGACATAAATCGACCTCTAAATGACCTTTAAAAAAACTATAAAAATAGGCAATATTATTTCTCATAAAAACAAATAAAATTAGGGTGTAGGGTCCGTACATAACTTTACGGCATTGACAAGTCTTAATATTTTTTTTAATTTTCATTGTCTTACTATGTGAAAGTTTGTATGTTTGGATGTTTGGGAAGGCATCACGCGGAAACGACTGAACGGATTTGCATGGAATTTTGTACACAGATAGCTTATGGGCCAGATTAGACAATGGGCTACTTTTTTTAAGAGTTGCCACCTGTTAAAAAAGTTTAATTTATTTAATAAGCAGAAACGACTGAAGGAATTGGCATGCAAATTTGCACACAGATATCTTATGACCTACATTGGAAAATAGGCTACTTTTCTTAAGAGTTGCCATCTGTTAAAAAAGTTTAATTAAATTAATACGCGGAAACGACTGAACAAATTTGTATGAAATTTTGAACACGGATAGCTTATGATCTGCGATGGAAAATAGGCTACTTTTTTTAAGAGTTGCCACCTGTTAGTAAAGTTTAATTAAATTAATACGCGGAAATGAGTGAACTGATTTGCATGAAAGTTTGCACACGGATAGCTTATGGACCTACGTTGGAAAATAGACTACTTTAAGTTTCCACCTGCTAAAAAAGTTTAATTAAATTAATACGCCGAAACGTGTGAACGGATTTGCATGAAAGTTTATGACCTAGATTGGAAAATAGGCTACTTTTTTAAGAGTTGCCACCTGTTTTAAAATTAAATTTTGCTCACAGATGCTTTATGACCTGTATTGAAAAATAGGCTTCTTCCTTAACCGGCTTCCCGATCAGAACGACTTTTGGTACACTTACTACGGATTTCACAAGGATGGTCTTAGACTGAAAGTAATTCTGATAACTTTAGCCCCTCCCATACAAATTGGAGTTTTCATAATACATACATATCTCTGGAAGTATTTGTGGGAGAGAACTGGACCTTGGTGTACAGATATGTATGTGAAATCATATTCATACTCACAGGAAAAATGGACGTTTTTGGAAAAGAGGCGTAGCACCTCCCATGCTAACTGAAAGTTTCATATCTCTTCAAATATTTGGGGTAAAGTATGTACTCAAACTTGGTATGGAAATACATATGTATGTATGTATGTATGCGAAAGTAATCCCATACTCATGGAGAAAAATGAGAGTTATTGGACAAGGTGGTGTGGCAACTCCCATGCAAATTGATTTTTCTATGCTGCATATCTCTGGAGGTGTTTATTGCAGAGGACTGGAACTTGGCACCGAGATGTGTATACAAAATTAATTCCATACTCATGGAGAAAAATTTGCGTTATTCGAAAAGAGGGCAAATTACAAATTTACTGTTTTATACTGCATATCTCTGGAGGTGCTCATGGTAGAGTAGTTACTGGGACTTGGTACTGGGGTATGTAAAATCAATTCCAAACTCATGGAAGAAAATTATTCTTATAAGAAAAAGGGGCGTACTGTACAAATTGACTTTTTCTTGTCACATATCCCTGGAAGTGTTGGTGGAAGAATACTGAAACTTGGTATGGAGTTGTGTAAACAAAATGTATCAATTGCTCATGGAAAAAATGTGAGTTATTAAAAAAGGAGGCATGTCGCCTCCCATACGTACTAAAACTTGCTTCTCGGGGAGGATAGAAAATCTCTGGAAGTATTTTAAATTTTATGGACATTTATTTTATAAGTGCCGTACTGACAGAAAAAATTTCATTTAATGGAAAAGGCTCGGCTTCGGCCTTATAATCTAAAGCTCTTATCATGCCTACATACCTCTTGAGGCATTTAGCTACAGTAATGAGAAATGGTATTTTATTAAGGCCAGATTACTAAATTTGAGTTAGTAATATTAGAACCCGCTGTGGCACCTCCAAGAAGGTTACACGTTCACGCGTCGTATCCCTGGAACCATTTTAAGGCAAACTTTTAGGGATTGATATCTTTCGTATGCCTAGCGCGCAGACGAGATTTTATAATTTCATAGTTTTAAACGGCCTAAGTACCTTAACTCGCTTAAAAAATAAAGAGCTATAAAAAATGGGCACAGAAATAAAATATAACATCATTAAATTATTTTTCATATTTGTATAAAAACGTGAAAAAAGAGAAACTAATTGTATCTTTTATTACTATTTTTTCGTCCTGAGCTTGACTTTGATGGGATAAAGCAATGTTTCGAACATAATTCGCATTTTTAAATACACCTGAAGTGTGTCACTTCTTCGGTCATGATTTGTGATTGTGTACTAGGGATGTTGCGAATGTGGAATTTTAGTAGAGTACGAAAATAAACTGTACAAAACAATGGCCATTTGCTCATCGATCATCATATCATTTGTGGTTTTGTACAGTTTTGTACATAGTGAGAAACAAATTGTAAGATTCACTGTCATTTTCCCCAATGAGAAACGTTTGCTTTTCGTTTGTGACAATTGTACCATAGGGTACGTTTTATATGTATGCAAACGTTTCAATTACGTGAAAAAAATTTGTTTCTGTAAATTTTCATATCCAATTCAATTAAAAAACATTTTTATTTTTTTTATTCATTGCAGCCATTCGTTTTGTGTTTAGTTATTGCATATATGTATGTACATACATACATATATTTTTCTCTGCACGATTCATTTCGTTTGTTGTTTCGTCTGTAACTACTAAACTACTGTAGTGTACTATCGCCAAAGTGAACTCAGCCGTTTAGTTTTCGTATTGTACCGAACTGTTGAAGTAATAAACGAAACGAAATAGTAACGTACAATATAGTTTATTTTCGTACCCTGAATTTTAGACATCCGCGTATGCGGATGTCAAGTATTTTTATGAAATAATTTAGGTAAATAAAAAATGGAAAAGTTAGTAATGTTTAATGTTTTTTTTTATTTAGTACTTGAATTTAAAAATTGGAACATTGTATTGAATAACGAGTAATTTTGCTGCCTTTTCGGGTTACAGCCTGTTTCAAACTTGAAACTTGAAAAGATTGTAAATTCTTTTCGATTGACACTGCACCAGTTGAGAGGACTTTCAGTTATATTTATTTTTTTTATTGCGGTGAAATAATTCCTTTTTGAGAATTGCATCCGGACTGCAAATCTCCCCTCCTGACTTCATCTGTAAAATGTATCCACCTGACTTCATCTTCACAGTCTAGCATCATGGCAAGAACGTTGTTTTAAACACCGCTGTTTTCAAATTTGGAGAACCTGTTACGTTATCAGCGTTTTTCGATTTTAGTTTTTGTACTTCATTTTTAATCCTGCCTTCTGTGTTTGCTTATAGCGAGGTTCTAAATAGGTGGCTATGGCAAATAAAATGTTATTTTCTAGGAATTGTGTTTTGAAAGTCGTGGCTGCCAGCCGAATTAGTTTAAAATCTTGTTATTTTGTTAAAAAGGCACCCACATTTTTTATAACAATTTGAATTATTGGAATCACGGACGATGAAGATCTCAGATCTTCTTAGTTCCCGGGTGATTTCTTGGAAGGTTCACCTGTAATGACTAGCTTGTAATTGGTTTTTTTATTAGCTGAGCTCGACTTTTCCTAGTTGCAGGCAGTCGCAATTAATGCATCATAATCAATCAAAAAGTGAAATTTTGATTTTTAGTTAGTTACGGCTTTTTGTACTTCAGCGACGCGGAACTTAAGGTTCAATTAGTCTAGACGTAATTTACGTAACGTAACCTAATATAATATTGCACAAAGCAATATATTTTTGTGCAGGAATATTATAGGTGACCAAGTGGCCATCAGCTGGAAAGAGAAATACAAAAACCAAATATCTTCGTTTCTGACTAAGTTGATGTGTTCGGTAATCATTGACTAGGCTATTAATCATATTAGGTTTTATGAGAAAAAAAATAATTACACTTCGTCGCCTGGGTAAAGGATTGTCGTAAGCGCGATTTTGACGATTTTTAGTTCCAGATGCAATTATATATTTTGAAATAAGGCCTTTCGATTGGTGTTATCAGTTTTTAGATATCTCTTTTAATTTCCGAGATATGGACTACAACTTTTTCGATAATTTAGTAAAAATTTAGTTGGTGATGCAGTCATTTTAAACTAATCAATATCTTAAAAATGGGGTTCTCCATTTTTGGATATCTCCTTTAGTTTCCGAGATATTGAATAAAAAGTTGCGTTAATTTGGTAGAAATTTTGATCACATTTTGTCGTATTTCATACAAAGTGGCTGCCAAATTGTGGACAAATGACGCTTACGACAAAATTTTACTAAAGGAAATCCTTCATAAACTCAAAACTAATTAACAATGAACATTAAGAATTAAATAATTTAAGAATTTTGTGAACTAGTAACATTTTCAGAGACTTTGGAGAAAATCTATCTTCGCGTTTTTGAGAAATTGGATTCCAAACTTCAATTGCGATTTCCCACAACCCACAGTGCTGTATGAGCGGGCAAAAATCAAAAAAATTGTTGTCACGTATGTCAACGTGTTTGGTATCGTTGGAAAGGAAATTTATCCTAGATTTTGTTTTTATCTCATAAGGTTCTCACAAAAACCTCTTAAAGTTGTGTGTTTTTTTTTGGTGGCAACCGTTAAAAAAAAATATAAAACTTTACTGCACATCTACAGACCAATCCATGTAAGCTGACACCTCGCTTTTGAAAATGGAATGAAGTATATGTACATACCTACGTAAATGCACAAGAATCCAAATTTTGCACTTAAACTGCATTTAGAGGGAAAGTATGAAAGGTATCAAAAACAAGTTGTTTTTTTGAACTCAGCGCCCTCAAGTTCACTAGAAAAGAAGTTTTCATTTAAATCCGTTCATAATTGCATTTTTGCTCACATTTTATATGGAGCCACAGCACTGTGGCGTCGCATGGTAAAGGCTGGGTAGATGGCATCGTACACAACAGGGTTGTTGCGAATATTCGCATTCCCATTCGCAACCGCGGAGCTTCCGCATTAATTTTAACATTCGCATTCGCTTTCGCATTCGCAATAATCCCCCCTACGTCCCCTATCTTTTGTAATTTAAAGGCGAAGAGTAAGATCCTTCAATAGGTATTTCCAGCGGAAATGTTCAACGTCTGGCTATCAAGAGAATAGACTATTTGCGCGTTAGAAGACAATTAGGTAAGAATTATGTAACTATCGAATATTATTTGCGAAAGGTCTGTTGAAAAAACTGGATGCACCGCTAGTTTTTATTTCTACTTTTTCTTAGGTAAATCGTCGCCTGGGTAAAAGATTGTCGTATGTTAATTTCGGCAGGTTGCACAGTGCTGTGTCTCCATATAAAAAGTGGGCAAAAATAGAATAATGGACGGATTTGAGTAAAAATTCGTTTCTTGGTGGATTAGAGTACGGAGATTTCAAAAATCATTTTTTTTTTACCTAGCTCTTACATTTTTCATGGAATCTGAGATTGAAACTGCAAAATTTGATATTCAGAAGTAGTTCCAATACTGAGTAGTTATTTTATTATTTATACAGGGCGTTTTCCTAATAATATTAAAGACTTCAAGGCTTCATTCTATGGCTTAATTCATGGCAAATAAGATTCCCTATATCTCTCTTACGCAAACCCTCTAGGAATGGCAGCTACTTTCATTTTGGTCCTTTTTGACTACAAAATGTTTTTTTAAATTGATTATATCTTTTGGTGTGGATGTCACACGCTTAAAAAATTTGATTCATTCAAGACGACATTAAATACTAAAAAAACAAATATAATTTTGTTTTCCTTTTTATTAGTTACTTCGCACGAACAAGAGTTGTTGCAAAATACTGAATCAAAAATTATTTGTTTTATCTAACGCCGTTTATTGAAAAATTAAAGTCATCATGCAGTCAAATTCCAAACTACTCAGCAAACACACTAGTTCATTGACTATATATTTTGTGGTGTATTCATACATGAATTCATTCATGAATTTCGGGTTGAAATCATACTAGTCAGAAAAAGTGTAATCTATACTAGAAATCATACTAATCAGAAAAATCCCATCCCATAGTATACCAACTGGAATGAATGTCAAATTCGTGGACTAGTATGACAAGTGGTAGGATCCTGACGTGCATACTGACTAGTATGTTCTGGCGCATAGACTGAGTAGTATGTCAACTGCTATGATTCTGATGTATATAATGACTAGTATGCCAACAGGTACGATCATGACGTATATACGAACTAGTATCTTAAATGGTATGATATTGATGTATATATTGACTAGTATGTCAACTGATATATTGCTGATGCAGAGGCTGACTAGTATGCCAACTGGTATAGTGCTGATGCAGAAGAGGACAATTGCCATCTCGTAGGACATCGCCGTGTTAAAAATACCAGCTGCTTATATGGAAAAATTACAGAACTCGAACTAGTTGAGGCCGTGTGGCTGACTAGTATTTGATTAGTATAAAACTAATTGAGTTGACTGAAGGGTACTTATTACTTTTAAGTTTCTTCAGCATCGACTAAATACTCTTCCAGCTCGTCCATTGTATAAACTGCATTTTTGTTTGGGATAGCACTCCTTTTAAAAATTACTTCAGGATCTGATGATATTGTTAAGTATGACATCAAGTCTCTGTTTGTATGCTCCCGAGCAGTTTTACGTGTATGATCATATCGTACGATACGTATGTGTTTATGTAAAGCTTCCAGAGCTTCCTCTGAAAAATTGCCTGTGGGAATAAATTCGTAGTAGTAAAAAATGCCGAATAGCAACAAATCGATTTTCTTACCAATTGGTAGATCGAAATACTCGATAACCTCACACCCATGCATCAATATTTTATGCACGCTGCTAGGCATGTAGTACCATTCGTATTCAGTCAAATACATTGTTCTTGTCCTTATAAGGAGCTCTCTAAACGCGTCGATATTAATACGCATTCCACACGATATTAATCGCAGTATTATTGAAAAATTTTGAATTAGCTCTTTATTAATGCCGTGTAATTTCTGATGCCACTTCTGCATTTGAAAAAAATTTGCGAGCTGTGTTGCCATCATTAGTTGTTCCAAATCCAGTCTTTACTTGGTCCACTATTAAGCCTAATCTTGTCCTAAACTCATTTTGAATCCTAACTTTATTCGCAGAAAAGGCGTCTTTGTTTTCTTTGCGAACTTGCCAGCATTTAAATGTTAAACGGTATGCGATGTGGAGTAAACACTCAAAACATCTAATCCAAGCATGCAGTGTAGACAACCCATACTTGTAATGATTAGCGATTGGTACTTTTGTAAAATTAGTAACATTCATTTCGGTCTGTTTGGCATGGCAAATAAAACAGTTACTGGAAGCATTAGTGCCAGTCAAAATATTGGCAACAGATCCATCAATCATTGTGCAATGCATTTGATAAGAAACTTGAATCCCTTTTCCGTTTCGTATTACAACATCATCTAAGTTCTCAATTTTTCTCGACATATCATTACCAGTGCTGTCGTTTTGACTACTATAGTAGTTTTTTACTACCTTCAGAACATTTGTACTACTTGACTACTCCTCTGCTCAATGTACTACTATTTAAATTTTTTAGTGCCAAATTGTTTTTTGTTTTAAAAATATGCTTCCTTATCCTGAGTTTCGCCCAAAAAAAAATTCACCCGAAAATTTATCATCCGCCCATAGTAAATACATGGAAACCAAAAGTGAAAAGTGAACCGGTTCGGGGAAAATGAAACTCATGATAAGGCTGATGGTAATATAGAACAATTGCAACCAGTGTGGCAGCCTTGTCCGTTCACTATTTTACAGGAAAATGTGTAAGATGTTTGTCTCGCTCTTATGAACAATACACATATGTTTTGTTTTATTCTTCGCAGTAAATTTGTGTGTATGTCAATAAATTTTACAGTTATCTTAAAGTGTGCATTGAAAAGAAATTTCGCAATTGAAGTTTAAAAATTTTAAAGGGCATTACAAATAGTTTATTAGCTGGAGCTCTATATTTAAACATATTCGCAATATGGAAAAGTGAGTAGCTAACATTTCATGTATTAATAAAACCTTTAATACAAAATGAAAATTTTCTTTATTAGATATCTTCAAAAAAGTTCCAAGAATACCAATGGTGTTGAAGGTGTACAAGATGTAGAAATGGCACATGTTCAATGTGAAAATTCAATTCAGGCACCTGAAGTCGCTAAAAGCAGCAAGCGTCGAAATTTGTTTCTTGCAAAGTGGAAAGACAACTATAATTGGGTTGATGAAAAATCAAGCGGCGCTTACTGTAAATATTGTGAGATAAAACTTCCTAATAACATTTGTCATTTGATGCGCCACGAAAAGTCGTTTAGGCATAAAAAATCACTGGATTCGTT
>NW_016161766.1:0-10107 GCF_001687245.7 Rhagoletis zephyria | reverse complement strand
TGGAGATTGTTGAAAAATCAGCAAATAGTGTCGAAAGAATTGGAATTAGAAAATTTTTGGTCTGCTGTTTTTAAGCAAAAAAATGCATTGAACGAACAGTTGTTTCCCAAATTAGCAATATTAATTTCAAATATCCTTTGTTTACCACATAGTAGCGCAACAGCTAGAGAGTTTTTTCTCAACTGTTTTTAATTAAGGATGAAAAACGTAACTGCCTATCAACTGAAACAATAAATTGCATAATGGCTTGTAAAGAAATTCTTAAAAATTGTAACTGTTACGAATGGAAACCATTAAAAAGTACTTTACAGGCTTATGTAAAACAGTAATTTTTATTTACCAAATAATTTTTAATAACTATAATTCTGTACATGTGTTAGTTTTAATTTTTTTTAAACAAAAGCTGTTACTTTATAAACGTTAAATTCATAAATACAAATAAAAATGTCTATCTGAAGAAAATTATTTCTTTAATTAAACATACAAATGGTGTCGCGTAGCACAAATTACACGAAAATAGCCAAATTGTTAAAAAAAAATACAATAAAAAGATTAACTACTATTTGAACGAAAAAACTACTATTGCTTATGAAAAGTGCTACTATTCGATAAAGTAAAACGACAGCACTGATCATTACATTCGAATAGAACTAGTTCGCGGTTTTCCTTCTTGAAACTAAACTTAATTGGACGACAATAAAAAGACGATGAGCATTTGTTATTGGTCCATATATTTTTGTTGGATGACAAATCAATTAACCTGGAAAAAATATTTATTTTTTAATAACTTATATGGCTTGTCGAAAAGATATAAGACCGTCATATCGCAAAATAGCTAATCGAGTAAATTAATTAATTCAGACCAGCCTTTTGCAAAATAATACTGATCTAAACTCGAATTTATTTTTAAAGGCTATTGAATGTTTTTGGAAGACATATTAGATAATTTTTTGTTACCTCAGAGGGACTAGCGCAATGATGAACATAAACTCATCCGTTAATTTGTCGTCACCAAAATTTTGCTTATAGCGGCTATGCCCCGAACTTCCATTCATGCCCCACTTACAAACCAAAGAAGCTTTGGTTATGTCACCATTATCTGGGCTTAGTTCTAAAATACTTTGCGTTGTTTTCAGCAATAATGATTTCAGATCAACTTCGGCTGAATATTCAGTCGATTTAATCGTTGTCAGCAAAGTTTGTTTTTTTGTTTGCAATGCGTTTAAGCTCGGTATACAATCTTTATGCAACCGGTTTATTTTTGCACGTAAATTATTATATTTACGATCTGATAAGTTCAGATCTATGTATAGTGCGAGTGAATCAGATATGGGCAAACCTTCGGTACTACTTTCAAAACATTCAACTTTGCTTGCTTTTTTCATTTTTTTCAGAGCATACTCGAGCTCCTCGATGGAATAGTTTTTCAACAAATGCTCTACCCTTCGATTTTTTGTTCTCCGTGAAGCTTCGCAAAATTCTTCTTTAGAAGGTCTTCCCCGTTCAGCACATTTATCCTTATTTCCACTGGAATCCGGAAGGGAAAGGAATGTCCAATTTAGCCATTTAGAATATGTTTTTTCAAAAGCGCTTCTTTTGCGGCCACTATAATTCCACTTATTTTTCATCTCACTATTAAAAAGTTTTATTTTTTGATTCAAAAGTGCTTTGTCGCATTTAGCGTGTATTAATTTGTCTTCAAAAAATGCAGATAATGCAGACACTCTATCTGATGGACGAGTAGAAATCCAGATATCAGCTAAAATTGAGTTTTTTATAATTGAATTCATATTAATATTAGTTTTTTCACTATTTTACGCTTCACTACACAGCACAGAACACTACCGCGTGTGTCTACAGTAATAAACTTTACTATTTTTAAAGAATGTTTTGGCATTTAAGTAATGGAAAATACTGTGGTAACTGTAATCAGTGAATTTTTTTTTTGCAAAAGTTTATTTTATAATCTTAAAAAAAAAACGATTTTGTTCGAAAAGCGCAATGAGTCTGCAGACTTTTTTTTATTTCAAAGAAAAATGTCCCTTCTTTCAAATAAAAGAATAAAAAAAAAAACATACTTTTACATATTTTTTTTTTATCCCTTTGTAAACTTAGGAATTTTTTAAATTTTCTGCAACAAATTTTAGGGTGTAGCAAATAGGCCATTCCAGCCAGGAAACTCAATATTTTTTAAAAAGCTCTATAGAGTGGTTTCCTTACAGATTTTCTAATTAGAAAAATTGTGTCTTAAGATAAAGTATGATAAATTGTATTTTTAGCAATTTTTTTTTTAAAGACTCCAGCTAAAGGCATTTTCATAAAAGTGAATTAGATATTACAATATGGCAAAATCGACATGGTTTTGAAAATACTTTACTTCTAAGCTACACGTATAAGGGTTGCCACCTCTTTAACCCTAGACGTGCATACATTCTTCGTCAATTCGACGAGCCGACAACGTGTGTTGTTTACGTATACAAAGATAAGAATGTACTTCCAGGGTTAAACAATTAAATTCAATTTAATTAAAGGGTTTGGGTAACTGAAATATGTATAATAACATGGGTGTCAGACCAAAGAACAAATTTAAAATGTTCAGCAAAAAAATAAGTGAAGAATAAACAAATTCCTGAAACCTTAAAGTTAATTTGAGGGTCCAGTGATATGAAAGGAGCATGAAAACATATCACTCATTGGCAATGTATGTATTTACATACTGCAATAAAATAAAAAAACGATGCCGCAACCCTTTCGTTTTATATAAATATATTAATATTTTATATATAAAAATTTTGGATAATTTAATTAAATTCCATTTGCAAACAGTTGGCGACGCTCTTCAAAATATTTGCAAGCTATGACCTTAAACCTCTTTTGTCGGAATGCCATATATATATGGTGATATATATTTCAGTCACCTAATTCCCTAAATTTAAATGGAATTTGATTTTTTTAAACAGATGGCAACCCTCCTACATGTAGGAAAGAAATTAACCCTTTCAAACCCATTTTCGATTGATACCCATTTTTTAATAATTTATTTAACTTATTAAATAATTTGAACTACATTTTTTAACAGGAGGCAATTGCTATAGCTGCTACTTATAGATTTACAGTGAAACCCGCTTAAGTACCTAACCCGCATAAGTAACCAAAATTTTTAAGCACCGTGAATTTTGGAATGTAATCTAAAGAAAATCCCTCTCTTAAGTACCTCCCCGCTTATTTACCCAACCCGCCTAAGTACCTAATTTTTTCGTACCCCATTTACCATTTTACCTATAATTTTTCCCTTTTAAGTGCTCTCTTAAAATTCCTTAAAATATTTACATATTTTGAAATTCAGTTGCAGCGCTACACACCTTCGGCAAAAAACTTATACAAAATCAACGGTAATTTTTAGCCACTTGAAATTTGCACATTATTGCACTTTTGATAAAAAAAAATTTTAATTTTTGTTGATTTTTTTTTATATTCTACAAAATCTTAAGCTTAGTATTAGGTATTAGTATTAGGTATGGTATTCGTTAGGGAACGAACTGCATTTTAATTGAAAAATCTTAAAAATTAATAAATAAAAATAAGTGGCCCAGCAAAAAACACGATTACCACAGAAACGAAAGTCGAAACGAGCTAGGCGATGGGAATCGCTTACCCTTTCGCTTCAAGAAGGCATTATTTTAACATGGGCATGTCATTGGCCGTAAGTCCTTACCCGCAGCATTACCTTTGAACGAAGGGAGAACGCATGGATAAACAGAATACAGAGAAGCGAACAAAGAATGCCTTACAGAGAAACTAATGTGGAATGCCTAGATAAGTACATACTTATTTATATTAAATTAAAATTAGAAAATGTCTTAAAAGATTAAATTTAATTAAAATTTTTATAAATCAGTTTTTATACATACATATGTATGTATTTAGGTATTTACATTTTACTTAAAAATCGGTATGTACATACATACATGCATATTCAATTAAGCTTAAAATTGTACTTCCTCACTCTTGTGCTTCACTTCATTGACTGACTTTAACTTCGCTGCAAATTGAACAAAGCAAAACATGATTTTTATGCGAGACAAATTTCCACAGAAAGTAACGGTAGAAAAAGAATTTTTGGATATTCAAAGAAGCGAATAAAATATTGTAGGACATTATACTTTGCATTCCCCGAAATGAAGCAAACAAGCGAATTAAAAAAGAAATATTATAGGACATTCTACTTTGCATTCCCCGAAATGAAACAAAGAAGCGAAATAAATAAAATATTGTAGGACATTCTACTTTGCATTACCGGCAATGCCTAAAAGAAGCGAACAAATTCGAAGGCATTATAACGCTATGCCTTCTAGAACACGTTACCACTAAAAGCGATTACCGATTTTTTGCTGGTGGCAAACAATATCATTTTGAATTTGGTCCAAAATGATATGTCCAACACTGTTTGTATCTATGTATAGATATGTATAATCAACGACTTTTTAAAGAATTTTATTCTTTTAAAAATGACATACCATTGCTTTATCTATTTCTTAATAAAGTTTTTCTTTATTTGTTTATGTGCTTAAATAATGCTGCGGTCTTGGTTTTAAACTACGTATACTTCGTTAAATGTTCATGTTTTATTCAAAGATTTACATATTTATGTAAGTTAACAAAAAGATGTAACTACAACAATATTTATGCTCGCTTAAGTACCCACATCGAGGTACTTAAGGGGGTTCTTTTAAGTACCCAACCCGCCTAAGTACCTCAAAAAGCTGATATTTTTCGTGAGGTACATAAGCGGGTTTTACTGTAGTTGCATCACTAGATTGTGTTTCATTCCTTTTTTATTTCTGTACATTTTCTCACTCGTTCACGTGTTGCTTCAGGATGCTTTGCAATGACGCGAGCACGCTCATTGTTTGACAACTGTATTTCTTTCGCTTTTGTTGCGTCTCGTAGTTTTTTCATGGTAACCGCCATTGTTTTCTTTACTTATCATTGCTCTTTAATTTAGCAATGTAATTTTGATTGATTTGAGCCCAGTTGAGCGGTTTCTGCACAGTATTTCAAGAGTTGTCGAAGTTTAAAAGAGGTTAGTATTTTTTAGGTGTAAACGGTCTTTACGTTACATAAGTTCAATACTAACTAACTACGTTGCAAAACGATAGCGGTTCAGATATCAATAACTATGTCCCTCTATACTTGATTGAAATCTACGAAAAAATATGTATTTATTACACCTTTTCTGCATTTCGGTTTTGCACAATAACGCCTTTTCTTATATTTGATCTTTAACGTTACACGATTATCGAAGGAACATTTCAGAATGATCAAACTCACGAAGAAAACAAAAAATTCCACTAAATTTTCAAAAATACTTTATCTTACCGAAGACCAGCTTTAGTATCGAAAAATTAGTAAGATATTAATATGTTTACCTTTTTGTGCGGGTTGACTATATTCTCCATTTTTATCGCACGCACAGGAAGCACAAGAGAAATTAAAATACCGTGAAGCACACTTAATTGAATATAAATCAACAATTATATCTAGATACTATACGATGTATATTAACAAAATATGTCAGAGTTGACGCGTGATTCAAAGAAGCATTTTTCTCACCGCTTTCCTCGTTCCCAAATTTTTGACCAGATACGCTTTCTCTCAACACATGGTGTAGTTATAGTTACCAAATCTTAGTTGAGGCTAGTGTTGTTCCGATGCAAGTAAGTACAAGTACACGGTAACAAGAACCGTGAAATTTGTTTTGCCTTTTCAAAACTTGGATAAGGAAGCAAGGCGATTGGGGGTGGTGGTCAACGAGTACAAGACCAAGTATCACGAGTCATCAAACAAACTGTCAGCACATTCGCGCCTTGCCTCCCACGTCACTGTTGACAGTTATAGTTTCGAGAAAGTGGAGAATTTCGTTTACTTGGGAACCAGCATTAACACCGATAATAATGTCAGCATCGAAATTCAACGCAGAATCACTTTTGCCAACAAGTGCTACTTTGGACTTAGTAGGAAATTCAGGAGTAAAGTCCTCTCTCGACGTACGAAAACCACACTCTATGGGTCACTCATCATGCCCGTGCTGGTATAAGGCGCGGAAGCATGGACCATTGTCCATCCGATGAGGCGGCTCTTGGAGTATTCGAAAGAAAGATGTTGCGGATGATTTACGGGGCTTTACGCTTTGGCGACAGAGAGTACTGCGATAGAACGATGAGCTGTATGAGCTTTACAACGACATAGACATAGTGCATTGAATTAAAATACAGCGGCTCCGCTGGCTTGACCATGTCGTTCGAATGGACTCCGACGCTCCAGCTCTGTAAGTGTTCAACTCGGAACCTGCTGATGGTAGCAGAGGAAAAAAGAGTCCCCCACTGCGATGGAAAGACCAAGTCAAGAAGGACTTGGCTTCACTTGGCACAGCGCCAAATAAAAATAAGAGTAGTGAGACAATTAATCTTCCACCCATTTAGGGAAGTACCGTTTGTTTTGCGCTATTGCATTAACGGTGGTAGTAGTGGATCGTCCCAACGTTGCGTTTTCGCAACACCTTTATTTACACAGGCCCCATACGCAGTAGGTAAAACTTATTTGGTGGATATAAGCACAGGAAGTTAATTTGCCTTTTGGCATCATATTTAAGTCCATATGAAAAAAAATATTGTGCNGGAAGTTAATTTGCCTTTTGGCATCATATTTAAGTCCATATGAAAAAAAAATATTGTGCGTGTCACCATTGCAGTCATTTCAACATTGGTCCAAATATGGACCTATTTTTTACACCGAAGGAGAAAAGACTTATTTTAGGTAAACAATTTTGTTTACCAAATTAATAAAATAGAAAGGCCAACCTACCATATGGCATAATCTATTGTGAGATTTCTGCAGCTTATCTATTTTTAAAAAATGTTTGGTTCTGCTGTTACGAAAACGCAACGGTGGTACGAAATGGCTTAAGATAATTGAGTAATCTGAAATGGAGTGCAATGAGGTATAGTCGTTGTAGTGGGTATGCAGTTAAAGTTGCACGACTATACTCCATCCCGACTCTTGCGTCATCGTTCGCGCACTCTGGGCAACGTGAGCAACCCATTTGAAAGATGCGGTAACCAATCCGAGTGGATCCTTGGGTCACGGCAGAAAAAGAGGGGCTTCGGTGGGGTCACTCCGAATTATTCGGTTTAAGGGCTCACTGAGTAAGGGTGCAGAGTCTGTTCACTAGTAGATTCGGCTGCAAACGGGCGTATGTTTGGAACACGCAGCTCGCCATGTAAACGTGTATTCGGTTGAGAAACCATGGAATTTAGCGCACACTTCTAACCACTATCCCACAGCGGGCCCGTTTAGAATAATAATATGGATATCAAATAAAAGAGAAAATTCTGTAAAGTTGATAAAAAAATAAATTTGTTGGTGCACAAGGATGAAAAGGTATTGATATTGTCCTTTTAGCTTTATTAGTTTAGAAGAAACAAATTATTTCATTACTTGTTCGGCTTTATGCACCAAAAAAAATTTGTTTTTAATTTTACAAAATTTTCGGTTTTATTTTATACCCATACAGTTATTCAACATCGCACTGAATTTTTTTTAATAATTTTTTGAATCAATTATAGCCTTGAAAGTGCAAAGTCTTAAAAAAATTCTTTGTAAGTATATTAATTGTTTCGTACGTTTTGAAATTTTATGGAATTTGTGACCAGGTGTAACTTGTATGGAAAGTCACATCACTTTTTACCAATACAATTTTTTTTTTGATTTCTGTGTCATTTTTTTTTTTTTGTAATTAGTTATTTACTTGCAGATGTGACTTAAGTTGGTATTGTACAGAAAATTTTTGTTTGACAAACAAGACGGCAGTTTGCGACGCATATTTTCTCTCTTATACTTTCGATAAATGCTGTTCGAGGAATAAAAGTTTATTTTTTCACCTCCACTTGCTGTTTAACAAAAAAGTTTTTTAAATAAATATGAAAAAATGTGCACACAAGTATAACAGTTAGCGACTTCTGGCCGTCTACGCAAGTTTTCAATGTAGAGAATATGAAGGTTAAGTGCAAGTGAATTATTGCAGATAGTTTATATTATTCATTATTAACAACCACTTCCTCTAAAATGTTATTTTTGTTGGTTGGAATTGCGTAATCGCAGCCTCGATATGTTTGAAATTAATTTTTGGTTAAGTAAACGCACAAAATAATAACGTTTTTAAGATACTCTAAAGTTGTAAACGTAACAGGAAACTAATGTAAGAATAGGGAATTTTTAATTCACACTTGTGGTACCTTTTTCATTGAAAGTTGGATTTATATGCACGTATAGAAAAATTTTTGTAAATATTCGCGATTTTTAATAATTGAATTTAAAGCAATATATCTAGATTTTACGTAAGTAAGCGTATTACACGTATCGACTCAACTGACCGCCGTAAATGTAAAAATACATTTGAGTAAACTCGGCCTGATGACAAAAATACTTCATTCCAATAACACAAGCAAAAGGGATTTATTAAAGTACTTAATGACAACCAGCTTAGTATTATTTCATATACATATTAATGTACAAAGCCGAATCTACGGAGGGGGCACCACACAGCAATAGGCTATACATTGTATGAACATTATACCAGATCGGACTACATACAAAAAAAAATTCTGAGTCCAAAATCCTCCCGAAGTAAGATTTCAAGCCACGGATGGCAGAAAAATAGTTGCATCGATTATTTTATATGCCACTTAACCTTAAATATATGCCACTCTCGAAGGGCGGTTCAAAGAGTTCAAAGATCCTTATGTTACAAAAGCTCTTTTTACCACTTTAGTTAGACCTATATTAGAATCGCTGTGGTGTAGTGGCTAACAGTGCGCGTTATCATTCCCCAGGGCCTGGGTTTAAGCCCGGTAGGATGTAGTAAAATTTTATTTTGACAAACAAAAACATAAAAACTTGAGATCATGAGATCATTACAACGTACACCAGCAAAACAAAACAATTTATCACAACTAAAGTACAGAGAATTTTCCACAATGCATGTACCTTTTTTGTTCCTTATAAAAATACAGTTTATACTAAATACGTCAGAAAACATAAAAATAAAATGTCTAAACTTTGTGCAAAGCTCGGGAAAATGCAATAATTTTGCATACAAATTCGCAACTTTCTATTCAGACTTTTTTATAAAAATTTTGAAAATGAAGTTTTGCAGCCCATAAAAATTTAGTTGATTTTTGGTATTTGGTTTTTACTGAGAGTTTCTTCCATACTAACTATGGGTGCGTTCCAAAACGTCAAAATACAAAGCATCAGTCTCTTTTATTTCTAAACCACACTAGAAGAAAAAGCCTAACTTGCGCAACCTAGTAGAAAACTAGCATCTAACCGTGGTTGCGCACATTTGGCATTCAAATCTACTGAGGTATAGAAATAAAAGAGACTGATGCTTTGTATTTTGACGTTTTGGAATTCACCGTATGTTCGACATTTTTTTGTATGTGGAAGACACTGTCAGCAAAAAATAAATAATTGCAAAAAATCAACGAAATTTTCTGGTAACTTTAGGCTTGCACTTTACTAATTTTCTCAAAAGCTACATTTTCAAAATTTTTCTAAAAGATCTGATTAGAAATTGTGATCAGATGAAAGAGTCTCCGAGCCAATAATTTTGTACGGCACGGTACTTATAAGTAATCTAGGTTTCACGAAAGAAAAAAAATTAAATACAAGGTAACATTAAAATATCAGTCATTTGTTTCGTTGCTGTGAGCTTGTTTCAAAACTTCTGGCTTTTCCTTACTATATTTGTAAAACTCTGTGCACGTCATTTTTAACGTATTTAGGTACATACATATGTATATTAATCATCAACTATTGCTTGTGCAAAGTTCTACTATCTGGAGATGTAACTATTTCACAAATGAAACCGGCGCACTGAGAGAAAGAAGTTTAGAATTTAAAAAAAAACGTGCTAAATTTAAAAAACTACGCATACGAAAGAGTACCAACCCAACTAGTAATACATTTAAGTATACAAATTTTGTTATTCAGTCTATAAATATTAAATTCAAATATGCCCATATAAAAATGAAGCGCTTTGCACTT
>NW_016161763.1:27061-48722 GCF_001687245.7 Rhagoletis zephyria | reverse complement strand
CACCGTCAGCCAAAAAAATTATTAAAAATCAACGCGATTTCCTAGCGCCTTGAAACTTTCACCTTTACCTACTTAAATTTAATGAGCTATAAAACTGCATACCTAGAACTATTCTAAAAATTCTGAACAAAAAGTTTCAAATTTTTGGGTGTGATTGGTAAACTTGGTTGAATTTTTTTAATTTTTGTACGAAGTTTTAAATGTGGTGGTCCTGGTTATGTAATATGCTAGACTTTTATAAAAAAAAACCAAAACTGGTTAAAATGTCACTTAACGTAATCAGCTGACCACAACGGTATGTAGGTAATAGGCGAGTCCGCGCTTTAAACTCACTCAAAAAATTTACTTAGAACTTGATTTCAATACGTAAAAAAGGCAATAAAAATGCAATAAGCTTGATAAGAAGAATACGTTAAGCCAGAAAGATGACTAAATTTCCCAAAAATGGCGAAGATGCAGGTTAAATGCGTCGTAATACGTTAAATGCGTCGTAATAAATGAAACATGTTAAATGGACTTGAACTAGTTAAATGAAGAAAACGTGTTTATAAAGAAATTAAATCGCATGCAGTTATTGTTGGAAAATTGAACCAGTTAAATCATTTAACTCGTTTGAAAACCAGTTCACCGCAGAGTTGTATCAGAAATCTTTTTGCTTCAGCCAATGCACATTGAACAGGTAGTATCAGTTCAGCAGCTGATTTGATTTTTTCAAATTATTTGTTCTCGAAAATNATTTTCATTTTTTTTTTTTTCAATTTCAATTTTTTATTTCTTTTTTTTATTTAACATGGCATGCTTTGATGTAGAAGAAAAAAATTAGAACAGTTTTTGACACATTCGATACCAGAAGCAACAACAAAATACAGGCAAATGTTGTTTTTGCTCTAATGCTACTACCTGCTTGATATGCCTTGGCTTCAGCCCATCGGAAAGAGCCAAAGGTTTTGACTTGACATGCCAACGTTAAAAAATGTATATTCTCAAAAATATTGAAAATTAAAAACTATCTTAGAGTATCAAAATTTTATGCATGTATGCCCGCCAAAAAAGAGGACAAGGCAGTAATTAGGCGGTACAAGAACCATTGACGAAAAATTTCCAGATTGTGTGAAATATACAAATATAGATAGACAGACAATTGCGATGGCGCAATGTTCAATACTAGGTGTAAGTAAAACGAAGCGACTTGTGCCTATAGTGAAAATAAGGTTCAAATTATACTTAATTTCTATTGCATTTTATTATAAGTACATATTTTATATTATTGTATTTTATGTTAATTTAAATGTTGTTTCCATACAAAAATGTTCTGTACATCAAACGTTGCACCGATTTTTTCATAGGCTCACGTCGCACAGTGGGATTTCGGTGGAAAAAATTCAGTTTTTTGAACATTCAGTTCTTATATTTGAGATGATTTAGCCTTATAAAGCAGTATTTGAATAAGATAAATTCTTTATAACTTTTTACGAAATTTAAAATTTTATACAAAATAAAAATAACACAAGTCAGAAGAATTGTATGCAACTAAAACTTTTTGAAACTTTTGTTCAACTGAGCAGTGTCAAGGTGAATTCATAAAAAATGGTAGCGTAGTAGTACAAAAACAAAACTTGTATTTATTTTATTTTTGCTTTCGGTACACAAATGTCAATTTTCAGCTATTCTTCGTCAAGGAAGAAGAGGGAAAGAAAATTTCAACACTCACGTTTTACCACGCTCGAAAGAAATTTTAGGCACACGTGTACCGAGGCGGAAGCAAATCAACTGTTCTAGCAACACCACCTTATATAAATTCTCTTTCAGCAATTTGTTTTTCTAATAACTTTAATTTGTATTGCTTTTGTTGTAGGTTCATATGAAAATATAGCCATTACTTGTCCAAGTAGAGAAAAAATTATGCAAACGACCAAATATTTTAATAAGTATAAATAAACAAAAGTTATAATTTATAAATATATACCGAGTTTTATGGACAAAAACTTTGTTCACTCGGTCTTCCTACGCCTTCTAGCTATAGAAAAAGTACCGATCGACACCTTTCGATTAAAAAAAAAAAGTTGTGTCATATTTACGACTTTTAACCTATCCTCATATAATAATGATGTCGTTTCTGACCTTTTTAAGGCGTTTTTGAGGTCCGCTTTTTATGGTATTTTTAAGACTTTTTGAGGTTAGGTTTATATGGGAGGCATGCTTTATAATAATTCTATCATGCCAATTTCTCGTTTTTTTTCTTGACTTATGTTCACAAATGTGCCATACGGAAAATTGAGGTTCTACGCCAACTCTTAATTTTTGCCAAATATGTATGTGGCGGTACCACTGTGCGTCTACACTAATTGAGTTGCAATTTATGGAGTGTCTACACATCCATTATCTATTTTTCTAACTACTTGCATATGCATGTTTGTATGTATGTATTTTAATTCATACATATGTACAAACATTTACACGTTCATACAACTCGTTGGTTTTTTCTCACTTTTTTACTTCGTTCAGCCTCACATTTTCTTCGTGCTTCGCATGAAAAGTAGTTCAACTACGTCTAATGGTAAATGTTTCACAAGCAATTAATGTCAATGCATTGTGCAGGCGCATACAAACAAGCTGACAGTTGCTGCCTCAGGCCTACATACATACGTGCATAGGCCTCCATTTCGATGCGATCATTCTATGCGCTTTGGCACAATCTGTGGTTTGTTTGACACAAAACTTTTATTACTCTGTTATTTTCGCTAATAATCACTTTTGACTGTTTGTCACTTTTTGACACTCGAAACGCCGATTGACATACCTAAGTTGAGCTATGTATGTATGTATACTTTGCTAAAAGCATGCGAGTTTAGTTTTCTCTTTTTACAGGCTTATTAATGGAGAGAATGTCAAATGCATTTAATGTTTAAACTTGTGCTTGTTTGCATAATTTACAGTTATTTGTGTCAGCGGTCTATTGTTTCTTGTTAAGAAGCTGTAATCGTTAATTGCACCTGGAAAATTTATACTGAATAGCCTAAGTGAATTTAATTTTGCATTTTCAGAAGAAATAAAAAGTCATTCTGCGATCTTTTCAAAATCTTTAATTTCTTTCTTTCTTTTCGGTTTGCTTTTATATGCACATATGTACAAGTTTTTGCTCGTAAAATTGGAATTTGTTTTTAAGTAGGTGATCTCAATTTGTGGAAAGAAATATTTCTATACTTAAATGCATACATGTGTATGCACATACATATGTATGTATGTATATATGTGGCTTGCGGTGTAATTTATATTTGGTCTTATTGCAACAACCACTCACTGCCAAAATTGCATATATATTTGGTTTCTGAGAATTTTATGTATATACAGACCAGTGTTGCCACACTTGGGCTTTTCCTAACAAAACTGGTAGTTTTTTTCCATTCGGTAGGTTGGTAGGCTTGATTGGATTTTGGTAGGTCTCCACGAAGGTCCACGAAGCACGAATCGTAGATTGATACAGCGTGGGGAACGATCGTCTTCTCGTAGTGCAATAAGGCCCGCGGAAATAACGCCCACGGCCTTCATTTCCTTATTTTATTTTAGAATATGTACTAATTATTTGTTTTCCTCTCTTAATGAATTCGAATTTACACACCGCGTTAATTAAATTAAACAATGCTTGTTTACTTTTACTTATCATATGTGTGGCGTGGAACAAATCTCAAATTTGTTTGTTGAGTTTTAAACATTTATTGTTCACAATTTCGTAGTTTACACATAAAATGTTTAAAATTTGCTCTAAAAAATGTTTGTTTAAATTTACGCATATAAATAGAGGTAATCAGTTTCATCGTGTGCAAAACTAAACACTGTTTGGTTACCTTTACATTAAAAATTTGTCAAGTAGAGAAAAATTACACACAAAGTATTTAAAATTGAGTAAATATGAGCACTTAATGTATATTATTAGTAAAAAGATATTTTTACTTTAAATTTTTTTACAATTTTAAACATTTCACGTGTCTATTTATGTGTAGGTTTTAAACATCTCATGTTCAAAATCAAGTCTTGAAAATCTTGTGCGTATATTTACACAGGCTCTGGTTGAAAAATAAACACTTTTCAATAGTAGTTTTACATGCACTTTTTTTTTACTTTAAAAAAAATATTAAACATCAAACAAATTTTTGTTTGGTTTTGGTTGGTTATGGTAGCAAAAAAATGTATCTGTGGCAACGCTGATACAGACATTGAGCATTTTAGAATAAACAAGCAAATACCCGGAGTGCTTCACTGCGCCTAAAAAGTATTTTTGTGTTGTTCGTGTTTCGTATTGTAATATTTCCTTTATTTTATCAATTTAATTAAATAAAATGTTTCAAACAGACAGGTGGCAACCCTCCCCAAAAATACTTTCGGAAGTAAACTTTCCTAAACCTCTTCAGTTTGGTACTCGTAATACAATATTCAATTCATCTTATCAATTAAATTAAATAAAAAAATTCAAACATGTGGCGACCTTCCACAAAAATATTTTCGGCTGTAAGTCTTCTTAGACTTCTTTCTTCTGACAGCCATACTGCAATATATACTTTATTTTATCGATTTACTTAAACTGCAATTTTCAAACAAGGGGGCAACTCTCTAATTTTTTTCTTTCTATATTTTAAGTTAGAACTCCATCAATACCTCGGTGAAAACTGTATTCAATTCCATGCAGTAGTTTTCGAGTTATGCGCGTACAAACATACAGACAAACAGACACAAATTTTAAAAATTTCGCTTCTATTGCTCTAATAAAGACCCTAAATTTTAATGTTTTTTTTAATATCTATAATGTATAGACCTCGGGCTGTTATAACTTTATTATATACAATAATTTTTTTCAAAGTTTAAAAAATTTTATCTACAATAAATCCCTTAAAATTCATTTACCATTCGGAGGTGGCGTAAAACTCCATTTGTGTAACAAAATCAAAACGCACACCACAAATTGGAGAAAAAGATCGGCCAAACACTTAGCGAAAGTGTCAGCGCCAAATCATTATTATTATTATTTTAAGAAATTTACCCTATGATCGATTTTATATTAGAACTAGATATTGTTGTTCCTTTTTTGTTTACTGCCAACTCAAAGAATATACACGAATTTAAGCACAGATGTTACTCGTGACGTTTTCTTAGACCACACTACTATGTACGAGTATTATATTTAGCGCTGCTGTAAACTCTTTTTTTTCTGCATGTAAACGCACCTTTCTCCACTTGTGCTGATGGCAAAATATATTTTCTTTTGTCGTTGTTGTTCTAGTCAGAATTTTGCCAGCTTTTATATGCAATAATGGTGTTGCATTAATGGTTGACCACGACGCATGTGGCCCACTGCGTTCTTTTTTTTATTTTGTTTTGATTTTTACTTAAAACAGCTATAAATGCATTTATCTGAATGTGCCACACAAACGATAGACGATGTTTATTGCCAGTTTTATTGACTTGCTTTTTCAAGTGTGCCTCTCACTTGCTCCTACTTTTATTTATTTTTTTTTTCACTNGCACTACATACATACATATGTATGTACATATACGAGCACAATACATTCGCTTGCATATTCTCAACACTCATAAATGTTTATACGGATAGTAGGTACTCATAGTAATATGTATAGTACAGCAGTCCTCTATTGGTTTCTCTGTTGATTTATTCCATTTCAATTAAACAAATTGACTTGCAACGATCGATTGGGAAATTTGTTTTCTCCGTGGATTGATTTGTTTTAGATGTGAATACGTGCGCCTATAAATGAAAAACTGTGTTGAGTTAAATTTGGGAATTAGCTGGGCGACTGAATGCGATTTTGTTGTGGGTGCTTTTATTTACTAAATGAGAGTGAAAGATAAGGGAATCGCTATTTGATTCTAATTTTTAAATGTGCTCACTGGGTTTGTATGTCAATTGTTTGCGTCACAAGAAACATATGTAAAAGTAAACATGCATATGTATGTATGTATGTACATAAGTAGTTGGGGGGATTGGCTTTCTATTTGTAGCTTTCATAAACATACATACATTGGTTCAGTCCAACTAACTTATGCTTGTTCTGAGAATAATTTAAAAAGTACCTTAAACACCTTAGCTAATTGAAATTGTACATAAACAAACTATCAATCGTACAACATACTTGTAGTCGTGTTGCTCTACAAGTATCCCGCCACTTGCAGTCATTGAAAATGTCAGAGAATACAGTGAAGTGTCTTTTTGGAAGTGCTGCTTGTGGCCGGCGAAAATATTCGAATTAAACTTTCCCTGCATTTTTACTGCATAACTCTATTTCACTGCATCACTGCTCTTCAAAGGTTACTCTCATCTGCTATCTAACGACTGACTGCTGGCCACAGTTAACCCACCACAGCACTTACAGCCTTGGCATCACAGCTCAACGCATCAAGTGGTTTGGGGTAAGCCCGCAGCTTTTACAGTAAAAATAAAAGCAAGCACCACAATTGCTGTTTTAATTAAAAAACTACCACCAAAGCGACCTATCTGTCTGACCAATGCCGTCGTTCGCACAAACCTTGGCTCGAATCGCTCCAACCACGAGCAGTAACAACACAAAAAGCAAGAAACAAAAAGCGCCCGTATGATTATCACCAGCGCTTAAAATGCAGGAAGTATGAATACGGGTGTCTACGGCGGAAGCGCGCCGAAACGGATGGGTGAGAAATCAGCTTACATATAACTAGACATACATATAACTAGACTGCCGTATATGTAAGTACGTGGTAAAAGTTGCATTTGTCTCTTGTTTTTTCTTCTGCGTGGTTTAGATGGTTGTTTAGTGGTAAATAAAATTCAGACTGCTGTGGGTTATACCACAGAAAGAAAGAGACAAAAGTGCTAAAAAACACGAATAATAAGATTAGGCTTTTGTTAAAAATTTCCCAGAAGTTTACACAAAGCTTATGTTGGTTACGAGTCTTCGGCGCGTAGATGAAGGCCGAATAAATAAATTTCATTTATGTACATGTATACGTACATACATATGTATATATATACTCGGCATTTTTAGTTGCGCTGTTGGTATGAAGAGTTAGTATGCATTGCAGGCTTTTAATTATCGTTCTTAAGCATTTCATTATTTACAGACAGAAGACATTTCACTGGTCATTTATGTAGTTGTTTTGTGCGCATGGATAAAGCACTAAGCACCTACAGTTAGACTCGATAGGAACGGCCGTGAAAGCAAACACACGATGTCGGGAAGACAAAGGAGGCGCATTCAGCAGCACTGCTACTTTATTCTTGGCGATATTGACAGAATCAGCTGTTTTTGTTTCAGCAATAAGTTTTAGCTATTAAATGTTTTTACCTAAAAAATAGTCAGCAGTTACTAGCTGAGGATTCACGTCACTTATGTACCTCCACTAGTTACTACTAGTTATTATTATTTATTTCGCTCCTTTTTGGGCATAATATTTCCTCTATCTAATATTTTCTGTTCAAAAAGTACATGAACACAACTACGATTTTATTACAAATGACTACCGACGCTATTTTTTCTCTCCTTTTTCTGCCCCATTTGATAAATGTATGTGCATATGTACATCTGTTTCTAACTTCCTCTTGTTTTTTTGAGAAGATGATGAGAACCAATTTTTTAAATGTATTTTTGGTAACTTTTTTTCCGTTTTTTCCATATAACCAAGTCGTCGAAAATACTTTGTATGTGCAGAAACTGACTGACACCGTCAAAAACAACTAAAAAAAACGCCAAAAATTAACGGTAAGTCCCAGATGCTTCAAACTTGCTCTTATTATTTTCTTGTCGCACTTAACTGTTTATAAGATAATAAAAAAATGCTAATTAAAAATTCTTATTTATAAAAAAATGCTATTTCGGACCATAATGAAATCTACTATCTGGGGCTAGTAACATAATTAAAAAAAAAAACAACATTAAACTAAATGCATCGAGCTAAAAAGAAGACTGTGAGAAATGAAACCTCTGTTTGGCAAAAACTCCTTATTCAGAAAGTCACTAAGTCACTGACATATCAATCTAGCCACGCGTAAATACACTGAGGGGAAGAAATCGTAAAATCAAATAAAAACGTATTTATATCAAATGAAAACATATTCAAGAGTAGTGTATAACGCACATTAGGTTTTTTCCACAAGCTGCTTGTAGCAAAACTCGAGCAAAGTTCAAACTGTGAACGTATACCAAAGAAACTCTAAAACTTACTTGTGGAACGCGTATGTATAACTCGAAGTGACTTCCGAGTAGCTTGTGGAACAAACCTATTATTTAAGTCCATATTAAAATGTCGGCTACTGCCAGACATGTAAATATGCTTTCAAATGTTGAGTTTGAATGAACACCACAGCACGCGATTAGAGCATTTGTACAAATAAACATGTACTATTTATGCAAGAATGATAGAATACAAGATTGCGCCAATCGAGCTGAGAGCAACTGGCCGTGACGTCAATAAATACCAGAATGAGAGAGCAAGACGAACTCGACAAGAAAAAGAGGAAGCATCGGACAAAAGGCAGTATTGCCAAGTTTTGAATTTGAAAAAGCACCAAATTTTTATTGGTGTATTTTATAGACTTTATATGCATACATAATTTTACTGTAAGGATGCCGATTTAAATTAATAAAAATCAATGTTTCTTGAACGACGGTTGATTTCTTCTGGCATGATTGAAGGTGCTGCCACATATTTTGTTGTCGCTTATGATTGTCACTGTGCCCTGATTTAGTTTAAATTTTTCTAAAGTTGCTTACCACACTTACGATTGCTATAAATTTTGATTCCATTTTTTTAAGATTTTCTAATTTGGTGTCTTCAAACTAAAAACAAAAGCACCAAAAACGGGCCAAGCACCAAACTTAAAAATTTTCGTGTTTTGAATACCCACTAAATTTGGTGCGAAAAGCATGAAGTTGGCAACAGGGAATGTAAACAAAAGTATTTTATGACGTCAGCGATTAGGTGGATGCTGTCAAATCGACGAAGAGAGGGTTAGCGGTCCGCGAATGGCGCGACCTTTATTTTCTGGATCGTGCTATTTATGTATGTGTCTGTTCGAATAGATCTCCAGTGGAAAATATGCAGCAGCAACTTGCAAGAGAGTAACGAACGATTATCTTTCAGAGTTGAAAATATTCAAAATTTGACGCGAAAGCAAAATTAGCAAAAACTTGCAAGTTTCACAAACAGCTGATCGGAATTTTGTTTATATACAAAATCATAAATAAAGAAACCATGAAGGGAATATAAATTAAAAGTTTTCCTAGAGCGATTTGCTAAGCAAACGTAAGTAAATGAGTGTTTGCTTTCTTTCACTAGAAAAATATTTTTTTAATACGTTCGTATTTAAATTGCGTAACAATACGAATTGTTTCATTTTTACTATGCGTTATTTCCCTCAGTGTAGGTTTTGGCAGTATAAATTGGGCAAACACTGTGAAATTCGCAGAGTAACAAACAAACAAACAAAAAACCGAAGATATCATCATCATTATAAAAGCGCGAACAATAAAATGAAATTCTCTCACTTAACTACGTAATATGACTGGCGAATTCGTTTAATTACAACAATGTCAACAAAGACGAAGGCAAACAAAAAATATTAGTGAAAAAAACAATATTAAAAGAGCCGAAGCAGAATTTCATTAGTTCAGCGAAGATGATGCAAAAAAATCCGATTAACGAATTTTGACGAGTCATGCCAATACTTAACAGATTCATTTCAGCGCTGTCAAAATCATAATAAATACCGTAAGCTGTGCCCCTTCATACTAAGTGAAGAGTAAATAAACAAAAAATTAATTAAAAAACAATAGATGTATGTAAATATGTATGCATGTATGCATATTAAATAGCCTGCAGAAAATCTGACTAATCCGGGAAGACTCCGGGAGCCAAGGAACATGCGACTAATGCCACTTTTGATGTCTCTAGAATGAACTGTTTGCTTTCGTTCGAACATTTCCTATGAAGAGACTAATTGTTCGCCTTTAAACCCGAATGGACATAAAAAGTGACTAGTCACTTTTCAAAAATAAAAAATAAAAATAAAAATTTGCGCCAGCCGCGATTCGAACCAGGGTTTTCAGGTTTGTTAAGCAACTACTCTCTCTGTGTGCCAGCGACATATCACCAAATCGTTAGTTTTACCCATTATAGAGGAGTTGAGGACTAATTGATTGACTAGTTGATCTCGAAATACTCTCTTTAGAGATTAGCCGCACAATTTTTTACAGGGTAGATACAGACGCAAATACATTAGACCGTACCAGAACAAAATTTCGGCCTAAAATTCGAATTTCGGGAGGAAGTATGTAATTTGATTCACACCGTCATAAATTTAAAGTCGGATCTTACGTAAGATATATCGATGTTCTTGCCTCGTGGAAATGTTTTTTTTTTTGTTCTAAAGGGTTTTGTCCGCAATAACGATATTAGAAAATATATTATAGTTGAAGACGTCCACCAAAATATTTCGGAAAAATATTAGGATTCATGTGAGCGGGACCGATTTGAAAATGCCTCCAAAAATTTTGTTTTTTATGAATAAATATAGTTTCTTAAAGAAATTTTTGAAAAAAAAAATCCCCTCAAGTGACAAAACAGTTTAAGCTTCGAAAGTCTGCATTAAAATATTTAAAAGTCTTTTCAACGGAATCGAAATAACGAGATTCTTGATGCTGTTTTTAAACTTTTTTCAAAGATTGGTTTAAGAAAAACTTGAATAACTGTGCCAAAACTATTTCGATTTAGACTTATTGATAAAGTATCAGTGGAAAGTTATTTTCCTGCACTTTTTTATTTCTGTGCAAAAAACCCCATTCACGTCCCAATATTTTTTTTTTTCAAATACGAACACATCTTAATTCAACTTGGAATGACCCTCGTTCATTCTACCTTTCTCTTTCATACTTTGAATGAGTTTATTTGCAAAGAAATAAAAAGGGTGAAAAAATCCTTTCCAATGATACCTTACAATAGGTTTAGGTTTGGTCCAGTTATTCAGTTTTTCTTATACGAATCTTTGAAAAAAGTAAAAAAAAAAACCACATCAAAAATCTCATTATTAGGATTGCGTTGAATTTTTTTAATATGTATTTGTATGCAAATTTTTTAAGCTTAAGCTGTTTTGTCATCTTAGGGGAGTTTTTCAAAAAATTCTTTAAGAAACTATTTTTATTCATAAAAACACTTAATTTTCAAATAGGTCCAGCTCACGTTAATCTTAATATTTTTCCGAAATATTTTGGTGCAAGTCTTAAAATATAATAGATTTTATAATTCTAATGGAAACACAGTACCGATTTTTTTTTGTATGGGGAGTGATACAGTCTAATGTACATACATGCATGCAACTAAAATTTGTTAGCAAAACTTTGGGATGCCTTGTGCTCCGCGCCCTCAGTTTATTCTAAATACGGAGACTGCGTTCACTTTGGCTCCTCAACACTCAAGATACTTAGTTAATTTTAGTAGCTCATTAAGTATTATATTATTCACTCAGCAGCGTTGGCGCATAAAAGTGAAATGTTCAACGCACTCACCCACAAGTGCCTGGGGTTATAAACAAATTTGTAAAGCCATCATCTTAGTGAACAAAGATGAGGAGGGGTGGTGATATCTCTAATTTTCTTTGCCGCACAAATGGGCCCATCAACAAATGCCAATAAATAAACACTTTCGGAATTAGGGACGGTTTTCGAAAGCATGCCCGATGGGAATATCTACTTGTTTAGGACTGGAGTGTATAATTCATTTCAAATGTACAAAGGTGGTTGAGGATTATTCGATGAATGAAATTGTTTGTGATTCAATAAGATTTTACTTTTCTATCGAAAAGTGTTACTGTTTATTTGCCCTCTCCACGCAAATACTTAGGAGGATAGTGCAATGAAAAGGCAACATTGTTTGTAAAAAAGAAAACACCATTAAACTATATTGATATGTTTTCCCCAAATTTTTTGCATGTGAAAAATTTAAGCTCGGCATTTTTTCCAAAATGTCGTATATGCTAAACTAACAATAATTTCTCAAGTATGTAGTTTGTTTGCTAAGATTATTTATGTTTTAAGGAACAATAATTACTACAAAGGAAGGCAATAACATTAAAAAAAATGATTAGCAATTCTTCAATTCACTTCAACATTTCACTGGCCTTACATTTTGCTATTATAACAAATCGAACAAAATATGTACAAATTTGTCTAAAGGAATACGTATGTCGAAAAACTCCTTTCTTTAGTCTTGAATGTTTTGCTACCACCAAGTTTCCTGCAGACATCCATTTCACTAGTTCAGATTCTACTAACAGGGAAACTTTGCTGATACTCGGATGTTTGCTTGTGCATTTGGGCGCTAGGTTTATTAGGCTTCCTTGCTATAAAATCAATTTTGATATTTTTGATTATAAACAGGTCGCCTTAAGCGTTCAAACGCGCTGCACTCGCTCCCTCACTAGCCGCAGATATGAGCCAAGTTAACACGTGGTACTGAAGTGCTGCGTTAAAAGAATTAAAAGTTGATTCAACATTTTCGTTTGAATTATTTTATATTTGCACTTTATGTTTCGTTGAAATGTCCTCATCTCCATTAAAAACTATCTTTCAAATTTTATGATGTGCTCACCAGTAAAAGCTTCTTCTGATGCGCGGTTTTTTTCTGTATTTTATGGTCACATTAAACTCCTTAAAAGCATATACGATTTTGTAAAAAAAAAAAGTAGAGCATAAGACGTTTAGATTTATTTAAATAAGCGGTAGATATGAAGCAGACTGAATCTTACATACAGCATACTATTTCTTAATGAAGCGTGTCAAATGAAGATTATTTTACACTACATTAAAGGGTGAAAATGTTCTTTTTGATAAAATGAACCAGTCTAGAGTAAAAAAAAACTAGTGTGCCGCCAACCGAAAAAGAGTTACATTGTGGTTGTTCCCGCTTGTCTGGTTATCAGGTTAGCTGTTAAGAATAATTTTTCTGTAGTGTATTTTGTGGTTGTAAAACAACGATGACGATGATTTGCGAAACCAAAATTCCAAATTGAAATTCATTCTTAAATTGTTATATACATGAAGAAATTAATATGTGTGTATATGTGAAGAATTCTGTAGAAAAGTATTCTACGGCAATATTTCATTACCACGGTTAGATGTTAGTTTTCAACTAGGTTGCGTAAGTTAGACTTTTTCTTCTAGTGCGGTTTAGAAATAAAACGGGACTGATGCTTTCTATTTTGACGTTTTGGAATGCACCCACAATTTCCCAATGAAATCTTGTTCTTCATGCCAAACTGAAAATAATTCACTGTCAGAAGGAACTGTGCCATCATTTTCGACCAAGAACACGTTTTTGTCGAAAAATATAAAAACTCGTGTATGAGCTAAGCCATGCCATTCTATGAATTTCTTATTTGCATTCGTATTTTATTTTTCAACTTAGTATACTCGTATTACTTTCACAAACTTCCAAAAATCAAAGCTACTTTGCATTTACTGATATGGCTAATTATCTGCTGGCATTAAGTTTAGTTAATTCAATGATAAAAATCTCACAACTGAAACTAACTTATTAAAATTAATAATTAAACTATGTAATCGCTGCTATTCAGCGCATCCCTTCGAGTTTTTAATAAAAATTTCTGAAATGCACCAATTCTATACCATTTCCCAGAAGTCATTTAGCTATTGCGGCACGACTCGTAGCACATTAAATACTCGCATTTACGTATGAATGAGAGGCGAAAACAACAAATAATGATTTCCTTTCGAAGCGCAATCAGAAGTCATAGGGGTGAATGACGAACGAATGGTGATGGCGCGTATGGTGCCAACTATACTATGTATGTATGTATGTATGTATGTAAGCACAACGCCCACTCACCTTGTCAACGTGGCTTCTTGGAAAAACAAATAACAGCAGCACAGAAATAATAAAATGAGAGTACTATAAATAAAATAAATAAATACACAAAACCGATATTAATGCGAGTATATGTACATGCACACATATAGATATCGATAAGTTCAACAAACAAATAAACTACAAAAATAGACACCAAACCGATTGTTAAGGAATAAACGTGCACATGTATATGTATGTGTGTATGTATGTATGTATGTACTTATAGTACATATAAATTTAGCCTTCGAAATATAAAATGCGCGACAACATATTTCATATAAAATATCTTATTTAAATTTTACATATTAGATATGTATATGCATATTTATTTTTTCTTTAAATATTTTAAATTATTCATTTTATTCAAATCGCTCATCGGTCGTGATGCACCGAGATGCAATTCGCTTTTGGAGGTGTGTTTCTGCGCCTCCTTTTTTCTCAAATTCTTATTTCTGTGTACAAAAAAGTAAACGCTTCATTAAGCCAATCGATCAGAGAAATCAACACGAGAACGCCGCAAAGATGCTGCTGAAAAGTAGCTTAGCTACCTACGTATTTAAGTGTGGACAGCTGGAGGCGCGTATGGCGGGAATGGTAAAATTGTGATTTGAAATCATTCAGGCGTTAAAGCATGAACGTGAAATTGTTAACCAAATGACATTGTTGACATTTCACGTCATGCCTGACAGCCCGTGATTTAGGTGTTCAAGTAGGCGGGCCTTTATGTACATACATAGGTAATGCGACCAAGAATTTGTTGGTGAGAATGTTTGCCTAAATGTTTAAGTGATTTATTTAGTAATTACTTAAGGCACAGTGACACTAGTTACACATGTAACTTTAACATTTACACTAAAAGTTGCCGTTTACTCGTTTGTTCGAAAGTTTTACTTATATGCATGCCAAAAATTTCTAAATGCGATCCTGGAAAATTTGTGAAATACATAATTCTAAAATCCCGCAAAATTCTTAGATACTTTATTTTCTATCTTAAATTTAATGTGAAATAATTTATGTGTGCATGTTTTTGCCGTTATCATCTTTAGGGTATGTACTAGGAAATTCCTGCTTGATTCGTGGCGCCTAGTAAAATTTTTCTCGTTGGTCAATGCAAAAAAGGCGCTGAAATATAAAAACGCTCCCACCAAATTGTTTGACAATCAAACGGAGGAGAAGCTCGACCAAACACTGTCATTTGTATTGTGTTAGCGCCAATCTATTATTATTATTAATAACTTTTAGTGGGAAATCATGGCCAAAATTAAAATATGACTTCCAAAAATAGATATAAATAGGTTTAGTTTAGAAATGAAAACAGGCAAAATAAGTTCGAAGTGTTTTGAGTCACAGTAGAATTAAAAAAAAAAAAAATAGCGAAAAACTCACACCTAATGGGGTTCAGGGATCTTAACCAGATTAGATCGCTAAACAAACTACTTTATCGGGAAAAAGTCGAGCATGTAGAACCGACTGTCTTTGGAGTGAGAATACGCCATCCGCTGAACCAGACAGACTATATAAAAAGTCTCTAATAGACAGGCCATTCATCGAGAATCAATCAACACCTTTGTCAACTCGCACTCGCTGAATTCCGTCATCGGAGACCAAAGCTGCCTATCGCAGACGATAAGCTCGAGTTTCTTCGTTAGCCCGCGATACTTTGACACAATTCACTTCTGGATATTGTAGTGGTTAAACGGCTCATTCCATTTTGAATAAGATGCCCCGTCGACACTAACCACCTTTTCTCATGCCCACTTATATCAGCTTATCCAAAATCCCTCTCCTTACGCACAGTGGTATCAAATTGGAAATAATAAAACAAAAATTTTTTTAAATGAAAATATTTGAGATTAACAGATAATATACACTTGCAATTTTTTTCGTTTCCGAGGAACCGCATAATTGTGCTCAACTACTTTCTATTATGTAACATTCAATAAGAGGAACAGGAGAATCAATTTTCTTCAAAAGTTCTAAAACCTCAGCTCTTCGCACAAAAAAAAATGTATATAAAAAAATTAAAATTCAAAAATCTGGCTCAACAAATCTCATTTAAAACTCAAGGATTTTCATCTAAAAAAAAAACTTAATCCAATCTGGACCATTTTGAACAAGAAATTCCAATTTGTCACCCCTGTGCTACAGCCCAAACCCGTCGGATCTGGCATTTTCCTAAGCCTGCCGTTAGATGAGAATGAAGGCAACATGTAGTCGATTCACTGATTTAGACAGAGTTTAGTAAGCTGCTCCAACAAAAATAAAGTGAAATGTTTTCGTTCGATTTGGTTTTATTTTTAAAGTAATTATTCAGCATTCAATTAAAAAATGAAATGAAAAATTTTCCAGTTAAATTTTCAATAACATAAATATTTCGACTTTTTAAGTTATTGTATATAAAAAAAAACTAAGTGAAACCCCGGTTTATTCGATTGTAAAAATCCGGTTTAGTCGGTATTGGAAAAATCGCGATTTTAAAAAGCCGTCTAACAATATTCGGAAAAATATCGGTTGAAACCGTTTCGTAAAAAACGAGTCAAACACCCTACTTCGGATGCTCACGCTTTTGACTCATTGGTATATTTATTTGTAGGTATATATAGCAGATATACCTTTATTTTTAGTTAAATAAATACATAACTATGTATGTATGTATGTATTTGCGCACAGACATTCATACTACAACTTCCCTAAATAGCATCACAATTTATTAGCTAAAGCACTTACAGCTCATTAGCGACATAATTAATAGAATAAAAAATAGCGATAGCGTAAATACATTACCATAAATACACATGTAAGTAAATGTACTTCAAATATTCTAAATATTTCCTCTACTAAATGTTTCGTTAAACTACTTAATTTCACATAGAATGTGTACTACTAAATACAATGATTGCTTGCCACTTAAATAAACATATACATATGTATATATGTATGTAAATGTGCACCACCACACTTATAATCAATAAATCACAGTGCAATTATCGGCTCTTAGCAATTTAACTAAGTACATTAGGGGTATTCACGATCCGGTGCATACTGTCTAGCATGGTGCATAGATATCATAAATAGCATGATTGTTGTTGTTTCATGTGTTCAAACAACGACAAAATTAGCCAATAATGCTATCTATGCACCATGCTAGACAGTATGCACCGGATCGTGAATACCCCTATTTTATTTAAATTTGTACGTTTGTGTATATGGATGCAAGTACATAAATATTGCTAACTTTATTGTTGTACAACAAATGGTTTTGTGTTTGAATTCACCACACACAGAATCGCAGCTAAACACTGATTGCAGGTAGGTTAGAGATCAGCGGCAAGTTCAACACGATTAATAATAAATAATACATCAGGAAAAGCCAAACATACACAACTGCTTACATACATACATACATACATGCATGTGTATTAGTGCATATTCAGATATGCAAGCACGCAAACAAACACTAATTGCATATTCAAATTCGCATTCACTTTGCATGCCTTTCATCAGCTCCATCAATGCGCTTTTATAGATTTCTTTCCTAGTCTTGTTGAGAATACTTGCTTGCGCTGTCAATTCACTAAGCTCGTAGTAATCACAACATTGCAAGTAAATAAGCTGATTTTTCTGCTGTTGTTGTTTATTTATTTATGTGCAGCTAGCCGTTTTGCTTTGAGATTGGCCATTGATCGATGATTGCGCCCGCCTGTGTAAACGTTCACATTGATCAAGTAGCGATCGTGACTTTGATAATTTCTCTTTAGCTGATTTTTGGGAAAGTTTGGAAAATTGTCGATTAACTATTTACGTGTTTGTGTGTTGGATTTAGAAGAATGGCGCAGCAATAGAGCGAGTTATGGTGTTATGTTCAATAGTCTGAATATTACAAAGAACCCTAGGTAAAATTTCCTTACGAGAAGCAGACAACTTTTGGAATGCCAATTCATACACAGTACTGGGTAAGGCCACCTGAAGTGTACCACGAACATTTCGTTAGGTCAGGGAATATTTTGAAAAATTTCATATATTTTTTCCATGTCATTGACAATTATATTTTAGAGCAAGGCAAAGCTGAGCAAGTAAGTAGATAAGTTCGGGCGAAATTGAAGTTTTTATATACCCGGCGCACGTATTAAATATCGTTTTTCCACTTTTCAGTAAACTGCATGATAAGCAAAAGTGTTTTTTCCGATAGTTAGTTTAAGTAAATTGATAAACTAAATTTCATATTTTAATATGGGTGTCACAAGAAAGAGATTTAAGAAGGCTTAAAGCCTAAAATATTTTTGAGGAGAGTTGCCATCTGTTTGAAATTTTTTGATTTTAAATAAAAGGAAACGATAAATTTATTATTTTATTATGGGTGCCAAACTAAATAGGTTATAAGCCTTCTTAAAAATATTTTTGATGACAGAACTGTGTGAAAAATTTTATTATACCGATAAAATAAATTAAGTTTTCCAATACGAGTATCACATTGAAAGAGGTTTAAAAAAGTTGACTGCTGAAAATATTTTTGATGCGGGCTGCCACCTGTTTGAAAAATTTTATTTGATTTAATTCATAAAATAAACTAAATTATGTTATTATGTAAAACAGGGACACTACATCTTGACGAGTTTTGAATATTTTCCTTCCGGTTTTTTAATGTTGAATACTTTTTTATTTAAGTCTAGTTAAATATATAGTACTTAACACCATATGAATCCACATTACAGGCTTTGTAGGGAAATTAAAAAAATGCCACAATAAAAAAATTTGTATTCACATTTAAAAAAATATATATAAATCCAGGTATGTATATTTCTGTGTTCGAATGGAATAGTAGCTTATGCCGAAAGGCTAGCTTTAGTATAAATCGGCATTCGCAGCATAAATAAACGTGTAAAAAATAGTTCCGATACTAGCAAGTCAATATTCTTATTAAGTCTCATCAAAAAATTCCTTGTTATTTAAAGAGCAAAGGGAGTGCCCATTATATACTAAAGCCAGCTTTCCGACATAAGCTACTTTTCCATACGAACACAGATTTGTAGCTTATTGAGGTGCAACTTTTATGAATTCAAATTTTCGTAAACAATGAGAATTTTGGACTTACATGGCTTTTGTTAGACATATCATTTTGTTTCGGGCTGTACAAAAAAGGAATACCTGGCATTATATATAGCATACCAGGAATTCCTTTATTTATTGGAAAACTGTTTCTTTAATGTACCGTAAAAATGCTTTTATTTTAAAATAGAGATACTGTGAAAGGAAATTTTCGCATAGTAATATACTGTTTTTTTTTGTCCGAAAAAAGATACGTGCCCCAGCCATGCCTGTTAAGTTAGATGTATACAGATTAATAACTAAATCGCTGTACTTATATTATATCCCCTCACATCGCAAATAGTTGTCCACACCCATTGAAGCACACATAAGCATATCTCTGAAAGCAAAAAATTCCCTGAAGCCTTGTTTAGTGTTTTCTGTAGTTGACATGATAATAATAATGTTGTGTGACACCTACTCGTAAACAGACATGATATTAGAATACAACATTGAGCTTAAGTTGACATTTTCAAGATTGATGAAGTGATGAAGAACAAATACCACAGTCGGAAATGCTATTAAACACTTATGCACAATTTTTTCGTACTGAAATTTATTTTATATATTTTTTTTTTTTTGTAAATATACTTCATATAGCAGAGCACTCGGGATAAAAACTCTATGATAGCTTTAAATTATATTTATCAATAAAGGACACCACATAAATGGCTTTCAGTCTCCTAAGTAAATATAAAAGCATCTCAAAATTTATTCTCCTTTTTTTCTTTAATTTCAGAATATTCTGCAATACTGGAGTGTAACAGTTGGTGACTCTGCCAAAGCGCATTAAATACTTCATCGCCTGCCAACAGTAGCTAAAAGGGCAAAGCTACAGTTATATAAGCAGTTGAATAAACGACGCGTTGAGCAAATACATACATAGAAATACGAATCAAGTATAAAATCAATAACTGTCCACTATGGATGTTAGAAAATATTTGAGTTTACTGGCACTGATGCTGCTATCACTGTTGGCGTTTCATAGTAGTCCAGTGGAGGCGTGCAGTTGCATGCCCAGCCATCCGCAGACACACTTTTGCAATGCTGACTATGGTGAGTGAAAGCAGGGTACGAGTAGGTATAAAGGAAGTTAAGTAAAGTCAGTTGTCATGCAATCTACTGGATGACAGCAGGAAATGTGCGGTTGTAGAAGATGCACGACACGTGCCACTCGAAGGCAGGAAGCCTGTTTGTGTAAATATGAAATGTAAAGGAATGTAAATAATGAAAGGCTTAAAGAGCTCATTTGAGGTTCACAGTGCAGTTGAAATAATCAAATATGCCCTGAATCAACAGAAATTATATTAGCTTTAGCAGGAAGAAGGGTAACAGTGTAATGCTATGGTATGTGCTTAGCGCTACTCGTCCGGCGGTCGAACGGCAACAGCAAAAATAAATCTTTTTCCTAAATTTGTAACAGATATCTACACAAAAGTGGAATTCCGACATTTTATTGGAGAATGCGCGGATTTGTGAAGATTTTTCCACAGTTCCTTTGTGGATTTATTTCATTTCACCTTCAGCAAGTCGCTGACGGCTGCCCTTGTACGAACGATTGCCCAGAAATGCGATAGAAGAGCTTTATTATTATATTTCGACAGGCAAGTGTTTTCTTTGCGTTTTTAAGTGGATGAATGCTAAGCGAATAACTACTAGAAGGGAAAGGAAGAGGTTTTCTTAAAATTTGTATTTGTAGTTTACCATATAAAACGTATCCAAAACTAATTCGAAGAGCATAAAAAAGAACTAAAATAACGTTGAAAAACAAATTTAATTTCATTTTTCGCATTCAAAATATTTAGGTATTAGTAATTCGATTTTTAATTATATTCTTATATATTCTGACATTAGCCAAGCAAGTTTAATTAAAAATTGCTAGGATATCTGTGGTAATCATTTATTCAATTAATAAAATATTTTACTTTTTCTAGATTTTTTCACTGGCTTTTACTCAACTCATTTACATGAGGTAGAATCTTATAGACGAATCCAAGGCACATTAAACAGGTAGTATCAGTAGAGCAAAAACAACATTTGCGTGTATTTTGTTGTTGCTTCTGGTATCGAAAGTGTCAAAAACTGTTCTGAATTTTTTCTTCTAAATCAAAGCGTGCCATGTGAAATACAAAAAATTATAAAAAATAAAAAATTGAAATTGGAAAAAATAAAAATTGATGCAACTTTCTTTCCTAGTAAATTTGTTTGCTTCTCGAAGCATTGATCCATCCTTTACAAGGGCCAGTAATCAGCGGTCGTGCTGCTGAGTTGGGCGAACGTTCCAAAAGCTGCTATTCAATCACTTGTTTTGTATGGAAAAAGGTTTCACATGCAAATGGATTTTAACAATTCAGAATTTTTGTGAGAAAAAATTAAAAATATTTTACATTTTCGAGACCAAATAATTTGAAAATAAATCAAATCAGCTGCTCTACTGATACTACCTGTTCAATGTACCTCGGACGAATCAGATTTTCATTAAAACGTTTGTTTTTTTGGGAAAAATTACGCCCACATTTTTATACCCGAGCGCACTTGTGCACAAGGGTATTATAACTTGGTTCACATAACGGTTGTTTGTAACAGGCAAAACGAATCGAGATAGATATAGACAAATGAATACATAAATGATCAGAATGAAAAAAGAAACCGATTAAGCGGTGACTGTCTG
>NW_016161763.1:15437-25112 GCF_001687245.7 Rhagoletis zephyria | reverse complement strand
AATCGGACTAAAATTGAGGCCGCTTTTCATATAACGGTAAATTTCAGATATGCTTGAAATTTCAATATTTCGAAATTTAAGGACGCTAATTTACTTAAAATGTATACACCCCGGCTTATCATGTTGCGGTAGCTTTCGGAAAGGTGGAAAACAAATATTTATACTTGCGCCGGGTATTTAATGTTCGGCTTCGCCCGAACTTAGACTTTCTTACTTGTTTATTTTTATTTTTGCTATTGCAATTTTTGTCTTTAAAAAATCTAGAAGATGAGGTCCGTGCCGCTTTCGAGATAGAACTAGTCCGAAATTATTTTAAAAGTGGACATAATTTTTTGTTCATTTGAAAACTGCACATAAATTTAGGACATAACTTTTAAATTATGTAAAATTGGATGACAACCAATCCTATTTTAAAATTCTGACATAAATATTTCATAAAAACCGGGCATACATTTTTGGTCATTTGAAAACTGGACATAAATTTTGTACACAACTTCACAATTATTTAAATATTTCATAAAAACTGAACATAATTTTTTGGTTATTTAAAAACTGGACATACATTTTGGACATAACTTCAAAATTATTTAAGAGTGGATACAGCCTTTTAGTTTTTAAAATCCTGACATAAATATCTCATAAGAGTGAACATAATTTTTAGGTTATTTAAAAACTGTGCATAAATTGTTAGTTATTTAAAAGTTGCCACACATTTTAACTTTATTTAAATATTAACATATATTTTTAATAAAAACTGGTCAACAGTTTTTGGTCATCTAAAAACTTGACCAGAGTTGTTTTTTTAGTTATTTAAAAGTGGCTACGCATTTTGATGTTTTTGAAACTCTGCCCACTATTTTTTGCCTAAAACTCGACATACATTTTTGTCCATTTAAAAACTTAACATGAATTCTTCGACATAGTTTTTTGATTCTTTTAAACTGTCCACATATTTTGAGTCTTTTAAAACCGAAAATTCTTCAACAAAAACTAAACGAAAAGTTTTGGTAACTAAATTTCTCATTTATTTAAAACTTAACAAGTTAATGCTTCGGACTATTTTTGGTAATTTGAAAAATGAGAATGCAATTTGGCTACTTAAAATCTGGGCATACTGAGCATGTGACATATTCATTTATCATCGAATATTTTATATGTTCAGTCTGAAAATGACCTAAATTTTAAGCTGAATTTTTAAATGTAGAAAAATGTATGTTCAAAAATTTATGTTCATTAAAAGATTATAAAAAAATACCCAGTTTAAAATCCTAAAAATTTTTATAACCAAATTACCTAAAATGTATGTCCAGTTTCTCAATTACTAAAATTTTATGACCCGCTTTCAAATAACCAAAACTTTATGTCCAAAATTCTACTTTAGTATTAAATGAGAATAAAAAATGCGACAAAGCGTTTTTTGAAGGACACCATCCGAACGATATTTATCTTCTACCAAAAAATCAGTCCTTCTCATCTTCCACATGAATGAACCAACACATGCGACTTCTTCAGTTACTGGCTAAATAGAACACCCTTAATGGCTTGACAGGACTAGTGCGAAAGAAGTATCGTTCTCGAAGGAAATTGGCTGAAATTACGGCAGGATATCTACTCACTAGTATGTATATATGTATGACCACTATCCTGGGCCGAATATCCGCTTTTTAAGAATTTCTACTGCTTACAACAAAAATATGTTTCATTATGCTGTAAAATAAATCTGTGTGAAAGATGAAAATTTTTGGTCAAAATCCTAGGCTCGCACAAGTCCATTTAAGTTGAATGCGCTCAACAATCTTTTTTAGCTTACTTCAAACGCAAATTTAATACTATAGAAAAAAGGTTAGGTAGGACTAATACTTTCCAAGATTGTTGTAATTTTATTAAAAAAATTATTAGCTTATTTATAATTTACATTTATGGGTGAAAAATAACTCATAAATTACTCACTATATACGAAATTAAATTTAGCACAAAAAAGTCCTTTTTTAAGAAAACACACTTACATACATACATTATGGTTTTTTATTAAATGTTAATAAAATCGAATTTCAAGTTTTTGTGTTAACTTTTAATATATAGGAAAAATCAGAGCTTTAAAGCCGATTTTAATATAAATTTTCTGTTTTTAACATCATAAAATTAAAAACGTGGGGCTTTATATCCGACTTCGCAAAAATTTTAAATTCCAAACTTATCAAGATAAATTAAATAGGTGAAGCAAAAATATTTTTTTTACTTCTTAGTATATTTATGGAAACAAGGTATATTAAGAAGTATTTTTATTTGTTATTTATTTTATTAAAAAACATAACGTTAGTATGTTTCCTTAAAAAAAATACTTTTTTGTGAGTAACTGAACTTATTCAACATTCTTCACCCATAAATAAAAATTCAAATGTAATAAATAAATTAATTACTATTTTTTTTATAAAATTGCAATTATCTCTGAAAGTATTAGTCCTACATAATCTTTGAAGAGCATTAAATTTGCAATCGAAGTAAGCTAAGAACAATTTTTCTTGAACACATTGAACTTTAATGCACCTAAGCGAGCCTAAGATATTGACCAACATTTCTTATCTTTCGCATAGATTTTTTTTAGAGCATAACAAACCATATGTTTTGCTATTAGCAATGAAAATTCTAAAAAGTGTATTTTCGACCCACGCGAATGTACACATACTACCAGCTACAAAACTGGCACTAGTTTTTATTACATTTAAATATTATTCGTACTTAGAGCTTTTTCTCACATATCAATACTCTTGGGACTAGTTAATGCTTATCGTTGTAGTTACTATCTTGTGAAGAACGTTATTAATGTAAGGCACTGCCACATCGAAGTCACTTGAGAACTTAACGAGTATCAATTCGATTATCTGTTATAATTCAATATTTTCATAGACAACAGAATTTTCTGGATTCATAAGCATAATTTAATAATAAAAGGTTTGCTCAGAAAACAGTTTTCTTGCTCCCTTCTTGACAAAATCGGCTCCTTGACAAAATCGGCACTGTGTGGCTTCGTGTGTGTGTGTGTGCAACTCTTTTATAAGGGAGTTAAGGGAGTAACACAACTCTGATGTCACTAGTGAGCACACCTTTAATTATTGAATCATGATTCATAAGTACATACGAGTATATTTGCACAAATATGCATTAAGATGTATGCATGTATATGTACACACATACATATAAACATTCAAAAACGCGTTCTGGTGTACGGGGCGTATACTTGATAAATTAAGCAATTCATAAATTACGAAATATAATAATGCCCTAAATTTTTTAAGGTTCATGCTTATACATATGTAGGTCATAAAAATAAACATATATTTTTTCATTTTCATTTTTACATTTACAGTTGTCATTATACGTGTTATGCGCAAATCCCACCGTCTGGTTCAAAACAACATTGCCTACAAAGTGGAAGTAAAGAAATCATATAAGGTAAGTCTTGAACACTATTCAACTGTATAGATAAGTAATTGATCAATACAAGTATGTATGTATAGATTTCAAAACATCTTAGTCACTTATTAATACATATTTCTTCTTTTTAGATGAATGAATCCGGACAGAAGCTGCTAAAACACGGTCGCATAGTGACACCAAATTCTGAAGCTATGTGTGGCGTTAACTTGGATATTGGCAAGCTATACGTAATTGCTGGTCGTGGTCCATATTTGAATAGTTGCAGTTATGTAAAGGAATATCTGAAGATGTCGGTGGTAGAGAGGCGTGGCTTTGCTGGCGCCTATCGCAAGGGTTGTAAATGTGCGGTGAGTTGCTTGCAAGTCTTTGAGCTTACTTTTGCCATGGAAAAAAACCCCTTTTTATAAAAATCAATTTATGCACTTAAGGGCAAGCTGAGGCCAATTACATAAAAAAGAAGTGCATCAGAGGTCAATTTTGTTTATTGAATTGAACACTGCCAGCAGTTAAAAGTAAATTAATTTCTTCTTACGTAACAAGCCTTTTAAAGGACTTGCCTTAGCTATTTTTCTGGACATTGAAGGTGCTTCCAACAACGCTCTACCAGATTGTTAAATCCCTGTTTCCGACAGTTTTTCGGTCCATTTTCTTAACAAGCTACCGAATTACGGATTTTTAGTTAGTTACGGCGTTTTGTATTTTAGCGACGATGTGATTTAAGCCCTTTCCATACTATACTAACAATATGCAGATGGTTGCTATTTAATCAGACAGTCGGGTGGCTATAAAAGTTGTTCAGTATTGCACAACCACATTTAAAACTCCTGTCGAATTCAGAAATATTTTAAGGATACGGCAGCTAAATATACAACGAGTGTGATATGAGTAGACGAATATGGCGAGGATAGGCACATCTATTTCAGTCTTAAACACATCCTACTATGCGGGAGTACCACTAACTTGTCTTGTGACATAGTGCTTACTACATTGGACTAGGAAATAAACCATGGGCGGAAGGGCCAATTTGTAGAGTGGCTAGACAAAGGATGTAGTTGAATGGGACGATAAAGAAATCGAGAATGTCGAACCTCTGCAATTGCGCAGCCTTAACTAAACTAAGACGGTGATGTCTCCAGCAATACATTTTCCATGACTCCGGTCAGACTTAGGTTGACCCCTCCTCCTAACGGCAGGCATATACTCTTATTGGCTCTCTTTAATTATTTTACTGGAGTGAAACTTTGACAAAAATTTGCAGTAAGATGTCAAAGAAACCTTTATGTTTTCCACATCAATGCAGGCTTTATGCTGAAATTTGGTAGGTATGTCTAGTCAAACTAAGCGGAGAAATTGTTTTCATGGAGCTGACCTTAGCACTTCAACGGTAGCCTTACTCTGAAAAAAGTTTAATGCACATTTTTGACTAATCCTCTGGGTGTTTGCTCATTATAGGAACGCTACACTCTATTCCAATGGCAGCCCATGATCTTCATGGCCGAACCTAAGCACAGTCAGACAAAATTGCTCTGACACTCAAGAGCTCTAGACATCTGTGCAAAAACACTTAAACGTTTGACTATTTACTCCATTTCTACTCTACAACACGGTTGAATACACGTATTCCCTAGCTTAAGTTCTGATGAACATACGAAATTCCTTTTTGCCAAGATTCATGAGATTGCCTCCTATCAACTTACAATGTTTCAAAATTGGCATTTTGAGTTCATAATTCACTGGAGCCTTTATTTGTCACTCAATTTGATAATGTTTTTTTTTTTTGATGAAAGCTAATAAAATTTGCAAGAGACCAATTGAGCCCGATTTTTGAATTTTTGTTTGTTTGTGTTAAATTTTTTAGTGCAAATTGCAAAAAAAAACAAACAATTTTGAACAAACTCGACTAGTTGAAAACAAGTGTAGTTTCCTCCAAACAAACAAAATTTCAGAAGAAAAATTTGAAATGTTATAAAAGTAATTTTCAATAAAATTAAAAGAAAAATGTTTGAGGTTCTAGAAAAATATTGGGTATTTAGTGTTATCGATCATTAAACTTTAATGTAATAAAGTGCAATTTGCAAGTGGCTAAGAGGTCGCGTTGATTTTTAATATAACCAAAGCTTTTATTTCTCATTTAACATGCAGACGTGCTCGACAGCTCGCTCGAAATTTTAAACCTCTGTTTTAAATGTAAAATGTACATTAGGGTGGTCCAAAAATACACGTGGAAAAGTAAAGTCGGAATTTTTATGCTCTCACCCCCTAGGATTGTTCTATACCGAAATTCAAAATTAAAAAATGTTTAGAGGTCGCTCAAAGCGCCCAAAGTTTTCCATGTATTTGGTATGGGGAAAAAACAACTTTTCGTAGAAATGGTATAGAATTCTTAAAAATCAATATTTTTCTATTCGGGAACTCAATTTGTCTGCAGCAGTTTCCCAACAATAATACTAAAATTTTTATTAAACCATTTTTTCATCGCAACTTTAATTTATAGGTCCGCCAAAAACCCACAAAAACTCCGAAAAATTCATTGGGGGGACTAATAAAAAACCGTTAGTATTAAAAAATGGTTAAATAAACAATCGGGTCTTATTACTGAAAGTCTCCTGAAGAAAACCAGAGTTTTCCGATCGAAAAATATTGGTTTTCAAGAATTCTAGACCATTTCTACGAAAAGTTGTTTTTTCCCATATAAAAATACATGGAAAACTTTGAGCGCTTTGAGCGACCTCTAAATATTTTTTGATTTCAAAATAAAAAAATAGGGGTATACTTTTTTTCGATATAGAACAATCCTAGGGGGTGAGAGCATTACAATTCCGAGTTTACTGTTTTTGGACCACCCTAATGTACATATGTATGTGGTCGAATACTACATTTTGCTCAAGACCAAAAAATCTTGAAAATTAATGTGACCATAAAAAATGCTGACCTTAGAATGCACAATATTTGTAGGTCTTACAATTTGGAATAATCCCACGCAACGACACAACCAACTGAAACTCATTTTAATCTACCAAACATAATTTTTTCAAACAAAAATATAAATATGTATGTATGTATAATTAATTAATTTCGTTTCTTCCCTCTTTTTAAATTTTCCACAGGTTGAACCCTGTTTTGGCAACTACTGCTTGGAAGAACGCCAATCCGCCACCGCCTGCAAATGGTCACCGTTTGCCAAATGTGAAACAGATTTTAGCGCTTGCATCCCATCACACTACCGCACACCTGAAGGCATTATCTCCAAGTGCCATTGGCGAAGTACGCCGGCATATAAAAAATGCATGGCCGATCCATAAAGGACAACCAAAGGAAAGGAAAAAGCGATAAGGAAATCTTAAGAAATCGTAGCAGCGCGAAATAAGAGGGCACATATTTTTATGTTTGACTTTCAATTAAAGAAAATTGCTGTTAGTAATTCGTAGCTTATGTATGTAGGTGTCGTTTATCATATACTATACATAATTATTTATTTAATATTAACACAAAGAGATAAAGTTACCAAGTTTGTATGTATTGTTGTTACTATGTACGCGGTGAATTACCATTTTTACCATTTCATTGTAATTTTATTTTAAGAGTCCTTTCATTATTTTCATTTTTTACGGTTATTAATTTTTAATTAATTTCCCTTACGAGTGCGAGTTACACATAAAGCTCTCATTACGTATGCAAGCTTCATTTCCATTCACTGTTCAGAGTTTTATTTTCACCTAATTAGAGCTTTAATGTATGTACATAAATATATGATTAACTGTTATTTGTATTTATTGTAATAAAGCCACATTCGTAATTGTACAAATACTCCAACACACTTTGCATTTTAAATACATATTGCAAATATTTGATAATCAAATTTTAAATGTACTTACCAAATCCCTGGCATTGGGGAAGAAGGTTTGTTCAATCAAAGGAAAGGCGTCACGTCCCAAGCGACGCTGCAACTGCAACAAATGCGCAAATACCCAAGGTTTGTCCTACAATGCAAAACGAAAATCGAATAATTAGAAATTTGAAAACATGGAAAATATGAAATTTTCAGCATCAACACACAGAAATGTATTTTTTATTATTTACTATTTGTTTTTTTTTTTGTTAATCGTAAATAATTTATAACTTACTTGAAATTGATAAATTGAATGCAAAGAATTAATGCTGGGCACTCCGCCATACTTTAATCCAATTAAAGTCGAGCGGTAATCATTGGAACCATCGCGTGGCGGTTGGCGTATCAGCACGAAATCCGGTCGGAACGAGCGTGCCACCTGGTGGGAAAGTAAAATGGGAGAAGTGTTTGTTTTGTTTTTGAATATTTTGTTTTTATAAATGTATGCACATTAGGGTGGTCCAAAATAAGTAAAGTCAGGATATTAATGCTCTCACCCCATAGGATTTTTCTATACCAAAATTTTGTTTAATAATTGGGTACTATTATTGGGAATCACCTCAAGAGAAAGATTGTTTTTCCATCGAAAAATATTGTTTTTTAAGAATTCTATACCATTTCTACGAAAAGGTGTTCTTTCCCCAATAAAATATATGGAAAACTTTGAGCGCTTTGTACGACCTTTATTTATTTTTTGATTTAAAAAAAAAAATAAAAAAATAGGGGTATATTTTTTTCGGGGGTGAGAGCATAAAAATTCCGACTTTACTTTTTCAAATGCTTTTTTTTACCACCCTAATGTTTAATGCAGCTATGCCAGCGCTGGGTATGCCTGGTTTAATGTTCCCCTTGAGAAAATCTATTTCGCTTATTTGACGCGAATAACACCGGTCTGCGAAATTTGGGAGCATGTATGTACATATGTATATAAAAGAAACAATTCTATGAAACGGTCTATGAATATCCGATTCCGTTTACAAATAAAAATATTTAAAAAAAAAAACCCTATATTTGTGACTATGAAATATGGATATGCAAAATGCGTTTTGTTCAAAAGCTTCTTTTTAGGATAAAAGAGATATCTTCACTTATAACGTATAATAATTGTTCCGATTTTTTTTTTTTTTTGGATATTATGATCGGTCCGATATGGCTACTATAATATATAGGTTACACATGTATGTGTGTGCATTAGAATAGTCTAAAAATACACAGAACAGTTTTATTTTTCTTGTCCAATCACGAAACATTTATTTTTAACGACTCACAGTGTGGCGACTAGAAGAAGCTAGGTGGACAAAAGTGAATATTAAATTGCAATCTAATAATGGTGTCGTTACACGAGCAATACTCCAAAAGTAACATCAATGCAAATTATTTTCGTAAAACATTAGTAAATAAGCAATAGTTAGGCGTTAATGTTAGTTTATCAGCTGCTGTTGCTTACATATTTACGAAACTTGATCGAAATAGAAGATCTTGTGAAATTAAATTTTTTATTTGCTCTAAAAGATATATGTATTGCCAGTTTTTTGTGTGAAGATGGAAGTTTAAGGATTTTACTAGTATCTTATATACAATTTGTAACAGTGAACTAGAATTCATATGGAGAATATATAGACAGTGGTTGATTCCTAAAAATATTTATTTTTATTTTTTAACTTTGATAGGGTTGAATACATTTGACAACGCATGACACAAATCTGAGTTTAATATAGTTATTAACGTTCTTTTAATGCTTCCTATTAATGAATCCTATTTTAAACTAAACAAAGAGTGCTTGAAAGTGAACAGAGAAACTTCTTATAAATTTCAAAGTAATAACGGTAAATTTAGCACTAATCCCCCTGTGTCATAAATGCAAATTATTTTCTTAGAATATCAGCAAGCAAACAGTAGTTAGCCTTGAAAGCTAAATCAGCTGCAGTTGCGTATATTCACGAACACCGCTTGAAATAGAATGTCTTGTGAAACGAAGTTTAGCCCTATCTTCTGGCTATGGTTTTATATGCGTGCAACGTTGCACATAATTTTCGGCTACACAATGCTACAAATATTCTCTCATAAATTGTTTGGAAATGTATAAAAAATAAAAGGAACAGTCCAGCGCCTTCGTCTTGGTCTGCAGGCTGTATCGGAGATACACCCGCTAAATTTAAACGTAGAATACGTGGTATGGTTAAGAGCATATCCAAGTCAAAAACGAAAGCACAAACTAAGAAAAAAATATCGATAACAAAAGCGATAATAAAATCGATAACAAAATCGATAAAAATATCGATAACAAAATCGTTAACTAAATCGATTACAAAATCGATAAAAAATCGATTACAAAATCTATCGAAAAA
>NW_016161763.1:0-14814 GCF_001687245.7 Rhagoletis zephyria | reverse complement strand
TCAATGTGCCACACCCAGTGTTAAACAGCTTATAAAAGAGAACTGTAATTGCGATCGATGACGACCTTGCAATAGTCGTAAATGCAAAATTCCGAGAAAACCCTATCCGATGTTATGCAGACAAACCTAAGGAGGCTGAAAAAGTGGACCAACAAAAACTTAGGCCTAGGAGTTAACCCAAACAAAAGTGAGCTTTTACTATTTACCAGAATTTAAAGACATCAACCGGGGTCAACATTGAACGCACAATCAGTGAATCTGAGAAATTATTAGGCCCTCTCATTTTCGCCGTCTTGGGAGAGATTGGGCATGCCATTATATGCAATCACAATTTACAAGAAATTTCCTTCTCAGAAGCAAGTGAAAGGTGGATACAACTGGATACAAAAAATTCAATTTCTCATACAAGTTTGTATAGGAGGGAGGCAGGGTTAAATGAGAACCTTTGTGGTACCACAATGAACCCGATTAAGAGCCTAAGTGTGCTAGTGTGCCCACCATCAGCCACTTCAACCTAATCTAACTTAAGTATAATTACCAAAAAAGGGTCAGAAAGTTTCACTAGAGCTATGGAGGAACGAGTGGACACTATCCACTACATGCACCAAAATTCTGGAAATATTGTTAAATCTACCACCAGATCTCTACGACTAATTTCGGTCCGGCTGCAGTGCGGACAGGTTAAACACGATCTGGCCATAGATAGACCTCAGATTCTGTCACGTAAAGGTACTTGAAGCTCTACCGGATATTCTATGACAGCTAGATTATACCACTCCTCTACTCTCTTTAGACAACAAATTTTCCATGAGAATGCCAGATAGAAACTAATGGGAAATTAGGGTAATACTATAACGAAAAAATGTGAGAACTCGCGCTTAGTCTAAGTTTTCGCTTAGCCGACCATTATGGCGTTTTTAAAGCAGAGCTAAATGCCATAATGGAGGCCGTTCTATGGCTCATAACCTGCGGATGGCCTATCACTATTTACATTTTCTGACAACCAGGCTGCTATTAAATCTCTAAAATATAACGGAACAACCGCCAAAGTAGCCATAGAATGCAGGAAAACTCTCAACCTTCTGGCATCAAAATGCTCATTGACTATTGCATGGGTGCCTAGACATAGGGACATTTCTGAAAACTGCATAGCCAACGAGTCGGAAAGGAGAGGGTCGGAAATGAATATCTGAAGTCAATTCTGCCCAAAATTCGGGAATACCTCTAACCGCATGCAAATACAGATTAAAGGCCGAAGTCATCGACAAGGTAAATACCAGGTCCGCTGTATGAACTGACTAAACAGTTCATACAACATAGTTACTATCTGGGCGGCCAAAAATGGCATCGCCGTCAACCCCAGTAAGACAGAACTGGTCTTATTCACAAGAAAATTCAAAATCTCCGCAGCTATTCTTCCCTCAGTTGGAGGTCTGGGCTTACAGCTATATGACAGGGTCAAGTACTTGGGTTTTATCCTAGACCGGAAGTTGTCGTGGAGCCTTATATTGAAGTAGACCCGCTATTGGCAAGAGATGGGGTATCTCGCCTAAAGTTGTCTATTGACTCTAAGAGACCGTAGTCAAGCAAATTATTTTTTATGACACCCTAGTCTGGTGGAACTCACTGGGAAAGCCTACATTAGCTAGGCAGCTGGAACGTGTACTACGGGCTGCATTAATTAGTATTAGTGGGGCACTGCGAACCGCTCTCACATTATCAGTGAACGCAATGCTGAACGTAGTGCCCGTCGACGTTGCAGGCAGAATTGCCGCGCGAATGGCTATTAGACTCAGGGAAAATGATTGGATGACCAACTTAGGGACTGGGCACTCTGATGTTCTAGGGGGACTCGATTTCATCCCTGATCGTACGGATAACTGCGCTACCGATACGGTTCCTCTTCTCTCTTCACTTCCACTTTTTTTCTGCTCACTTTCCCTCAAGTGAGGAGTTGGCCGGGCGGAACTTCTGGAGGAGGGGTACGGTGAACTTCTTTACGTATGGATCGAAACTGGAAGGCAGGGTTGGTGGTGGGGTCTTTTGTCGAGAGCTTACCATCAGTACTAAGTTTAGGCTGTCGGACTTCTGCAGTGTATTCCAGGCGGATGTAGCTGCTATTACGGAAGCGGTGGACTTACTGCTAAGGAGCGTTATAACAGCTAGGGAAGTGAGCGTATATCCGCTTGGCTATCAGGGCCTTGAGTTCGTTGGAGGAATGATCGCTTGTGGTACACTCTTGGATAGATGGGCTTCATGTTAGCTCAGCAAGCGCTGGACGAATACCGCGGCATGCGTGATCGCAAGGTCCTTTTGGCCGAGGGTGGACCGGGGACGGTCGAGGGCACTCCTCACACTCACAAAACCACCGTTCTCACTTCTGGTGGGGGTTTTAACGGGTCACTGTCCTATCTGTATTCAAGCAGTAAGACTGAACATTCTACCGGACCCCTTATGTGGCAGTTGCCTGGAAGAGGACGAGGTGGAATCACCTCAACACTACCTTTTTAAGAGCCCAGTGTTTGTGAGGCTAAGGTTGAAGTACTTTGGATCTCCCTTTCTAAATAGCACCGAGAAGCAATGGGGCATTGAGATTAGCCGGATTCGAAAATTCATAATCGGCTCGGGGCGTTTCATCGATAAAGTTGAGGGTGCCGTTCAAAATTGTGGTACGATCTCATATTGTGTAAGTGAGCTACGGTTACACGGGGCTGCAACCGTACCTTACCTAACCTAACCTAACCTACCACATAAAATTTATCCGTCAAATATGATTCCAGCCATTGCAGAAAGGTGAAGTGCGGCACTCTCACAAACACATACCTTAGAGAAGTCTATATAAATACAATCGACTTGGAGCCCTTTCTAAAATCAGACATACAGAATTCATTATTCACTATTTCAGTGAAATTTTATTAAAAAAAAAAGGCCTTTGAACAATTCTTGTGACTCACACACACACCTACTCTTATCCTAAATTGAATAGGCTATATTTTATTCAAGCGAATTTTAAGACTTAAAAAAAATTCCGTATTCACTGCGAGCTTGGAAAATAGATCTAAAAAATAATTAATCCAGTGTATGTACATAAATTACTATAACTTACTCGCCTATACATGTTTCCCACATGGTTATACGCTCGTTTGCACACAAGTACTTATTTAGTATATGTATGTATGCAAATACATGCGCTTGAGTACCTACACTGCAGCGACGAGTATAACAAAAAGTAAAATCCAAAGCCAAATAGCAATCCAAGTTCACAAAGGCTCAGGCTAGACGGGCTGACGTAGGGCTGTATTCATATGGCTGAGTATATGTATTGTGTACATATAAAGTGCCAACATTGACTTAACTTGGTCAACAGGGAGCAATTAAAATGAGAACATGCATATAACAAACACACACTGACACATACATATGTACATATACACCCGATACATTGTTTGTGCTGATAAATGGCCTGATGCGGCATTGCCAACTAAATCAATGTAGCTGTAGTACAGTTACTCACCCTGGTACCGCCACGGTAGACAGCCATGGAAATGATGGGTCCAGTTTCAGCGCTGGCAGTGAGCGAAATATCCTGTAAAAATTTAATGCATAAAAATATTAAATAAACCAATTAAAACTAATGTGTCGATAAAAAGTAAGTAAGTAGTCTAGGCTTCATAGCAGAAACGGCAAACGCGAGTGCACGATTTGTGCAGCGTACAAATTGTTTCGAAATTTTCAATGCAAAAGGTCAAAGGTGAAAACAAAATGTAAAATAAAAAGTAACAGCATGAGTAAACAATGTTTCGGTAATGATGATGGCAAGGATGCTAGGCAAAACTAAATATTTTACATAGTTTATCCCTACTATTTATTACATAACTCCTGTGTCTACTCACCCGGAATTCTGCCTGCTCTACGCGTATGTCGAAGTCGCCATGCAGGCGCTTGCCACGGAAATACTTCGACCAGTCGGTGTTTTGGTCGTCGAGTACGAGCAACGTGAAGTACTTGTCCTTGTTGAAGGCCGGCGCTCGGGTGGCGCTCTGCACCGCAGCACCTTTATGTATTTATGAATTTTTAATGAGACTTTTATTAGTGGTGGTTGTGGGGTTTATAGTGGCAGTTGTATTGCTCGTTGGTAAATAGTTTTTACAAATTTACATATGTATGTATGTATGTAAGTTGACGCAAAGAAAAACTGAAGTTTTATGGTATTAAACTGTTTTAATGAGCGCAAAAGTTTTGATTTTAACTTTTTTAACTTTCATTTTTTTATGTTGCGAATAGGAGGCAGAGGCATACATTAAAAGTTTATTCCAGTTGAAGGGTATTCAATTGCGTTGGAGAAGTGAGAAAATGAAAAAAAAAAATCACTCATCTTATTAAGAAATCTCGCAAGAAAAAGATTCTAGAAAATATTGAATTGCACGCTGCACGTGTTTGAATACAACTTGAACGATTATAACAGCTTTCATTAGAAACTCCTACGCTTGTTTTCTACGTTTTTACCTAATTCATGAAATGGAGCTCTTTATTTACTTGTTTGCCTGAAAGGATTTTCGATTTGAAATTTTTTTCCCCATTTTACTTTAGTTTAATAAGGAAAATGCGTGAGTGTTGAATATTAAACTGCAATTTATTTACCCGTTGCATCTGTCAAAGTCATAAACATACATACATCATATTAAAAAATGTATAATGTTAAGTTTTTTTGTGCTCTTCTATGCGATTAAAGTACATAACGAAATTTCAAGTGTCGGATTGTGGGTAATCCTCTGTTAATGAAAAGTAAGTTTTTATATATACATATACAAATTTGCGCTCGTTTATTACACTAATCGACAAGGAATCCAACCTGTGGCATTTGACCAACACTTCTTATTAAAAGTTTAACGGTTAAAGCAGATATGAAGTGAAAACATAAACAAATATAAGAGTTTTTGAGATGAAGCCGCCAGGGTTGAGATATTTTGTAAATCCGTATTTGCGCTCCGATTTGGTTCGAATTCGGAGTATGTAGTTGAAACATAATAAATCAAAGATTACCAAAAAATTTCCCTGAATTGGCCCTGGATTCAAAATACAAAGTATGTTCGACCTTAAATGCATGTTTTATTTGCGTCAAAAATTCATTTAAAAACAATGTTTATAAAAATATAACGATGGAATTGTTTGTCACGTCACGCCACGTTATGTAACGTTTCAGAATGTTTAAAAGAAGTTGCATTAATTAAGAAACCTCTAAAAACAACTAAATATAGTTACTTCAAATCATATTAAAACAAGTGAAAAAAGCCTCCACAATCCGAAGAGTTTTGTGATTTGGTAAGAAAAGAAAACATCAACTTCCATTTTTGTCACGTAACGTCACCCTCTTTAATTGTGTATATTTAAGGACCATGCGGTTCGATTAATTTAATTTTTCATTTATCGGCTAAATATAGAGCTAATTATGTGCTACACACATGGATCAAAAAGAAAGTAAAAGAAAACTAATGTTTTTCCTTGTTGGTATTTCATTGAAACCTACGACTGTTACGTATGCGACGTATGGAAATACACCATATGTAAATGAATTAAGAAATGCTTACGCGTATTGTTGCTATTAAAAGCAACAAAGTCTTTTTCTAAAGTGTTTTTCGGAAGGTTTGGATGGCTATTAATATTTTCGATGGAAATCAGCAGACTTTCAGTTTGTGATTTTAACCGCCAGCAATTATTTATTTCCTGCCAATTTCCATACAAAATCCAAGAAATTAAAATCATTTTCAACTTTAATTGCTTTTGTGAAATTGTCTGTAAGTCGAAATAAAAAAAAACAATTTATTTTCATAACACTACATACTTCGCTATCAGAGGGTGATTCAATTCCAAAGTGACTTAATGTCAATCCATTTGATCAATGGCAGAACCTTCAAAACAGTCTTCTAAAAGACTGGATCAATAACAGACAACGTAAGACCTGTACATCATCAATTTAACAACTTCGGGTGGAAACACCCGCACAACGCTCCTTGAATGGAAGTGTTTAAGATAACTCGAATCTTATGAATCCGTGCAGCGCTAAGTTCGATAACAAAATTTTATCTTTAGAAATGAAATGCTGTTTTAACCAAATGGAAGGACATGCCACAGAAGGTGGCCAGAAAGTCATCGAATTAAGCTCTGACATTTTAGCTTTATTATTATAAAGTTTCGGACGAAATTTAAATATTCAATAAACTTTATTAACTTTACTTTCTCGACGAGAAAATGGATGAAGAACAATCGTAAAGAAGAAAACCGAGAAGAATGGGCGTATAGATATAGCTAGTTCATTTTCCGCCGCAAAAGCGCCATACTTCTTTATACTTTCCCAGAGAAAAACTACTTGGAAGACCAAAACTAGATTCCGATTACTATTTTTGATGAGGAACATTTGTATTAGTATCAAAAGCCGTCCACTCCCTCTAAATTGAAAGTCAGTAATACCACCAAATAATAGAGCATCCCCGATTTGGTAGGTATCTGTGCGTTTTTCCATAAAAAACATTTACCTCCATTTTAGATGGGGTAGACGGGTGGTCTAGGGCACCCTATATATATAGTACATGTGCATGCGTATTACGTCGTAATGTCTCAAAGCCGTACAACTTTTCAATGTAAGATAACGGTTAAAATGGTTTTCGAGATTTTACAAGGGCTTAATAAGAGCATATAATAAATAGCATAAAATAATTGTGATGCAGTTAAAATTCCCCTTTATCCATTATTTCGCATTGAAAAATTTTACGAATTCAAGATTTTCCAACGCCTAAGGCGTCTTGTGAATCCTCTAATTGTAAAAACACGAATAAGAAATTGTAAAATTTATTTACCCAATATGGAAGCGCCTTGATCACGCGCTGCGCCCGTCAAACTCTGCACCCGCTGTAGCAAACTTTCACGCGATTTCGCTGGGCTAGTTGGAGCGCTAACGCCGCGTGGCGGAGCTGGTGCCGCTTGCTTGCCACCACCAAAACTCAACGATAGCTCCGGGCCACCAGCACCTGCACCGGCTGCGGGCACACCTGGCGCCGGCGGCGGTGGCATGTTCGGTGGGCCGCCACTGCTAATTGGCGGCTTCGTTGGTTGATCCTGAATGGGCCGCGCAGCAGGCGGCAGTTGACTGGGATCGACATCGTCATGCTCGGAAGACAAATCTCCCGAGCTAAATCTATATGGTTTGCAAAATATTTTCGTTTGCATGTGTGTGTTTATGTGTTGGTGCGTGGTGAAAGTGTTTTTGGTATGTAAATGTAGCAGCGAGTGAAGTTGCATAGCGTTGGTAGATTTGTTTTTATATTTTTGTATTTTTTTTTTTTAGTTTGTTAGGTAAAATTTTTTAGAGTAACATTGCAGTAGATTAAAAAGGATACAAATATAAAAATGAAAGAAGAAAATGGAGAGAACATATGGAATTTTAAATTAGTGCTATTCGTTGCTACTGTGCAGACGCCTTAAGTGCGTCTGCTTTGGATTTTTAAGGCTTTTACCTTCGCTTCAGGAAATTAACATTGGAAGTAAAGCTTGATTTGAACGATGAGAAATTCAGGGTGCTGGTTTTAGGCTCCTGCAGAGAGGCCAGCAAATCGTATGTAATTCGGACGCGTGAAATAGAAGGAGATACAATGGGAAAGTTGCTTTTTATTACCCGATGGTAACTCAAAGGAGTGAGTAACATATAGAGTGAGTGATTGTTTTATACTATTCTTGTCTTAATACATATCACATTTTGTGGCAAATTATCTTTAAGCTAAAACTCAAATTCATCTTCAGTGGCAAAAAGTGTATGCAAGGCATTTTAAAATTGTATATAAAGGCATAAACAAAAATCTAAGCTTTATTATAAGTTTATACTTTAGTTACGTAAACGCAAGGAAATAATATATTGCATGTCATGTAAACGTATTATTCAATGTGCAATAAATTAATTAGCTGTGCATTTAACAAAAACTTGCTAAGCACTTTTTATATCACGATAACCTAAAATTATTGCATAAATCCTGGCTCTTACTCATTGAAAATAAACTACTTTTTCTCAAAAAAACTGAGAAATTTGTATTTAAATTTTTTTCTGAATTGCGTAAGCTGGCTGTCCGCTGTGGGGAAAAAGGCTGACATTGCAGAAGGTAGAGATCTAGTGCTTTGTTAACCCCAATATTAAGGCAGGGTTACAGGGGAATTTTGGCAACTGTTCGTCGACTCACCACAGTCTCTCGAAAGACAAAAGTCTCGCAACTTACCTTCGAAGCTCTTTACTTTTTTTGGAAAGACTAGTTGAAACTGACGAGGAGGTCTTAGCGTTATGTTGTGCGACTTTTAGCAATACGTTTTTTTTTTTTATTAAAAAATATGTATGTATGTATGTATACTTGCTTATATTTTTATTTTTTTTTCAGCTCAAGAAAAACGAAAAATTCATATAAAATTACTCGTAAGAAATGGAAAAGAAATTTTCTTCTATCAAAATTTCTTAAATCTGATTTCAGCTCTCAGCAGAAAAAAGTGCTCGCATATTTATTTCTTGAAGAAAATGTATATCAAAAACAAAGTGCGCTTTCAAGTAACAGAAATAATAAAAAATATTTCTTGTGCTTTTTTCCGTTAGTTGAATTCCAAGCTTAAATCATTGAAAAAAAAATAATAGTAATTAAATTAAAAAAAATCTAACTCAAAAATCAAAAAAACTTAGTCAAATCAAAATTTTGCAAAAATAAATAAGATAATAAATAAACAATAAAATGTAAAAATTTAAACAAAATTACATAAGAAAAAGAAAAAAATTAAATCAATTAAATAAAAAAAAATATTTTTGAAATTCAATCAAAAAATTAAAAGGAAATAAAATAAAAAAATAATATCCTAAAAATTAAATGAAATAAAAAATATTTTTTAATTTTTGAAACAATAAAGTCTATAACCATAATTGAAATTATGTATACCGAAAAACAAAAGTAAATTCTCAAAATAGCTTTTCACCACGAGTGGTGAATGATAGAGATTTTTTTCTAAGACGTTTGTATTAGAATAACAAAAGTCTTTCCAACTGTCTTGTAATTTGTCTTATGAAAGACTTTTTACTATCCTTTTTTTAATAGATACAACTAACTCTCTGGCGTCAAAGTGGTAGATATTCAAGATTTTATGCTCTATCTTTATCTACATATTTGTGCAAATGCAAAACATCTTAGACGTGCTGGTTCAGCGCTTTGTTCAGCAAGAATGGTCTACGCGTTCAAAATACAAAAAAAAATATATATATATACTTTTGTTGTTGAACAGTTTAAATTTAAAGAAGTAGTGGTTGTAAAGTCGTGTAAGGCGCAAATTTTACATTTTCTGCTATGAATTAAGATGCTAATTACGCTCAAACTCTCATACATATAAATAGAATTTTTTTCCTGATGCATTAACAGGCAAGCAAGTTTGCATTGCATTAAAATGTGCAAAGCATAGCGGATACTATCTTCAAAAGTGACACAACCAAAAATTTTTAATTTTTGAAATTATGCACTAAAAATGTATACAGCGCTTTTACTTACCTCTCAGCTAAAGCTCGAGAAAATTGTTGCTATAATTTGTTCGAAAAACCTAAAATAAAGGCTCCCTTGCCGATATGATTAGCATGTGCTACGAAATAGTTTTTCGCATTTTCTGACGAACGTGTAATTTTGAGTTGCGTCACTTAGGAAGATCGCGTGCGATATGTTAAATATTTTCTCAGTCAAGTGCGAGTACAAATTGAATGCAGAGTAGTGATTTAACGAGACAAACTTTTCCCACAAACTTTTCCTTGTTAAGGAGATAGTTAAGGCAATTAAAAATTATTAATTTCCGAGTTAAAGCATTTCATATGCATACATACCTACATACATACATATAGGAAGCAAAAACTGAGTAACAGTGCATTTGCTGACAATTAATGAGGTTGCTATGCTAACAGTACACTAAAAATGTTTTTTTTCCTGCCAACTATTAGCCAGCTTACGTAATTTGAACCAAAAAATGTAGTTTTGCGATGCAACCACCGTATTATTAGCAGAAGCTTAATGAGTTTAACCTACACTATTACACTGTGTTATACATGGCGTATGATGAACTTTTACGTTTTGTATTTTTCACTTCAAATGAAATTTTTACGCTGAAGGATGGTAAAAATCGTAAAAACTATTGACTGAAGGAACTTCTTTGCATAAGCATCCATTTGATTGTAGCTACATACTTAAAATTTCATATGCTTTAAAGGGTTGATTAGTAAATTTTTCTATAAATTTTCATTGTTGTATATAATACAATAATTATTCATATACAAATATGTAAATATTTCTTTTGTAAGTTATGGAGCGTAAGGGAGAAAGATGAGAGAATTTGAAGTGAAGTGAAATGTGGATGAGAATTTGCGCGATTTTTTATTTTTTTGTTTTTTTTTTTTGTCTTTACCTTTTCTGAAAAGTTGGTATCGAATTTTTCTTGCATCACTGCTACTTAAAATAAAAAAGAAAATTAAATAAATGTGCAAGCCGACAAAGTGCAGTAAAATTATTTAAAATAAAATAGTTAAGCAAGTAAAAAGTTATATACACAAAGTCATGTGTACAGATAGCTAGAATAACTTTTGATGGGCACTTGCACAGGCAAATGAGACAATGTTAAATAATCGTTATATATGTATGTATGCAACGCACATTCGTGTGAATGTAAGTATGAAGTCAAAAGTTAAATAATTTAAATAAATTGCAAATCGTTTGTCATAAAATAATGAGACAGGAAAAAAATTATAAACTTCCTATTTGACTTTGGCACGTAAGCATGCCGTGCGCAGCCAACATTGTCTTTACTCTCTTACTTTATGTTTTCACAAATAAATAACGAGAACGTCTGCATGGCTTTGCTACATTTACTCAACTAAGCCAATCGAGCGTGCAATAACAACACCAGTAGCAGCAGCAGCATCATCAATACTCGAGAACAGTGGTTCTTAACCTTCTAGAGATGAGGGACCTTTTGAAAAAAATTCTGTCCTCCACGGACCACCAATATTTTGTGGGAATTACGAGTATATAGTAAGTGTAAACTAGTAAAGGGTTACCAGCAGTATTTAAAATTTTGTTTACGAAAATTTTACTTTACAATGATAAATATGTACATATATTATTTTGGGGCGATTTTTTTACTGTATACCCTTTACTACTCGAAGCAAAACGCAAATCGATGGTTGTTTTGAAATATTAGAAGCGCCGACCACCCCTGCTCGTCCAGAGGTGTCAACGAAGACAAAGTAAGATGGCGTAAAATTTGTTTCGCGTTCAAAAATATTCAAGATTATTCCCTGTCCGGAATGCAACTTTGAAGTTACTATTTTGTTGCATTTCCAATCACTTCAATCAGGCAGCTTAAAAACATTAGGGCTGTTCAGGATATTGTGGAAATGGTCTTGGATGTGCAGTTTGGAATTGCATTTGCAAATTTTATGCTTGCTGCCATGGCAACCGTTTGCATTTCATTGTTGTGAATTTACAAATGCACCGAATATTCAAATGCAAGAGCACAAGACCGTGAACAGTGCTACTGATAATAAAAGGATTGCATCAGTTTACGTATACTTTTACCCGCGCAGTCTAGAAGATAGCGATTGAATTAGTTATTTAAGTTGTTCAAATGGAAAATAATGTTCTCTTGTGTTTCTCCTTTAAACTCAGCACACTGCTCGACAATAATTCACACGTTAACTCGGACTTAATCCGGATCAACGCTGCTGTCAGCTTATGCTTTTAATAGTATCAAAGCATTCTGCGTTTTTCTTTTATGCTTTTGTATTCGATTTTTTATGTGACTTCGAGGTCCACTTCGGTCGTTTCGTATGACCACCGATTGTCTGCGGACTACCGGTTAAGAACCACTGCTCTTTAAGAACAATCCTCATTTACTCTTTGAGGCAAGAAAAATATTATTACAAGAAAATTAGTATACTCTATTAGTATTGCCATTGAATAGAGGTCATTGGTGACGTTCCAAGCGCATCATTTTCAGACTCATAAGCAGTTCATGCACCTACATATGCACACACTTGTATATACCGGTGCCTCTGACGCAAGTAGGCTGACATTTTTGTGGTTACCACCGGCGGGCACTCGCTTAGTTAGTTAGATGGTAATGTGCCTGACGTGACTAACATGAGTAACTATTTGTTGGCATTGAAATAGTAACTAAATATGTGTATGTGTAGGTAACTTTTTTGCACAGAGTGAAAAATCAATTCTCTTTAAGGCTCAGTTACTCTCGACTTAATTTAACTTACGTCAACTTAGCTAAAAGTGAAAATATTTTGTTTTTGTATTTTCTTTTTCTGCTGGTTGTCACTTTGCCGCCTATAAGCCTCATCAAAAAATTTCTGAACAAAAATATATTCCGTTGGCTAATATATTAGGTTACGTTACGTAAATTAAGTCTAAACTCTAGAGTAACTGAACCCTTACGTAGGTTTTGGGAAAATACTTGATTTTTCTAAAGAAGAAGTTTAACTTCTATTTTTTTAGTCAAAGAGAAACGTTGAAATTTTATTGCTATTTTTTTATTGTAACCGTTTAAGTTAAACACATTTTATTGCTACGTATAAACTAGATATTTGTAATTTCTTATATGAATTATAGCGAAATGTGCATGTAAATATCGAAAGTTTTTTTTTTGAAAAACAGTTGTGACTAGGGTGAAAGCATAAAAAAATGCATTTTTCTCTCTGAGATTTTTTGAAATTAAAACATGTGCATACAAAAAATGTAAGCAAAATTTTAATTGTTGTTTTTGACTAAAAAAATAAGTCAGAGTTTAACTTTTATATTGTACCCAAAAAAATCACACTTAAACCTTTCTGTACGAAGAAAAATTTTTTTTATATATATATTTTTTACAGAAAAAATTTAAGTCAAATTTTAATTTTGTTTACTGGGAAAATATAAATTTCAATGTAACTGTTATTTTTTACTGAAAAATGTCGGTGAAAAAAAATCTTGGCCGACGTTTTAAATTGAAATTTCGAATATAACTATTACTTTCGATCCCTCCCATATAACCGTATGTATACTGAAAAATCCAAAAAATGTATACAAATAAAATATAAAGACTTGTTTACACTACATGACCTGTATATAAAATAAAGGACATGAAATATATGTCTTTTTCGAATGACCAGTCCATAGAGACAACTTCTCAGTCAATCATTCACAAGAATATTGGAAAAACGAGCGTTGACGCTGCCCTCGACATGCTCTACGCTTTCGATTTCCTCCACATCAGGGCAGCTAGGATACTAATCGTTTGACTGCATACCCATTCTAGGGTCGTCGGTTCCCGGTAAGAAATTCAATTAGACACCGGAGCAGTGGACACTCCAAGCGAAGGAGAGGACGAGATCTGTGTTAATCTAACTTATTGGATGCAATATAAACAGAAATTGCACCATTTAAATACCTTTTTGCGTTGGCAATGGCGGTAGAAATTACTCAATTTTCATAAGCTTGGACTGTTTCGGCCATTAAATAAAAAAGGCATTTCAAATCTTTTTTTTATTTTCCGTTATTGTTAGCCCATTGAATTAGTCAACAGGGAAGGGGTTGCATATTTCATTTCATGGCCGGCGTTAGTATTGATTACGTATTATCAGTGAAGAGGCAGAATTTTATCGAAAATTCTATGTACTCGCTCTGATAAAACTATTGAAAAATACGATGAACTTCAATCCGAGCAATAAGTAAAGTAAGCGAGATAATCCCTATAACTGCTCCCAATTTTGCAACTCTCACAAAGGTTTCCATTCAGCCTTAACACTTTGATATTTGCTTTAAAGATGAGGCTGCTGCTAGAACCGTTGTGCATTGTTTGACAATCATTTTAGTTTATTGAGCACCAATTGCAACTAAACACAATCTTGAAGGATATTCATAAAATATTGAAAGTTAAAAACTACTAAACAACAACTGAAAATATTTGCTAAAAAATGAAATCAAATTATAATATAAACTGATTTTTGCCAGCAAACCCTCAAAAATGCTGCAATTAATCAAACCTGAAATTTAACTCAGCCACATTAATCATAAAATAAAGACGAATGTTAGATTTAAAAGACTTCCACGAGTTGATAGCAGACGTTGTGCAAGTGCAAGTGATTTGTGATAAATGAGTGCAAGTGCGCATATTTAAGTAGTTGTGTGTGAGTGAGTTATAGTCGAGTGTGTGTGTGTATGTATGTATTTATGTACATATTTAGGTAAATGCATGGCTTTTGGAAACTTACCGGTGGCGGGGCGCAGTATCGCCCACACCCAGCAGTAGCTATAGCGCTAATATTGACAGAGAGATGCGATTTAACCGAACAGTGCCGTGCTGTTCAGTACAGGACGCTTTGTACACGCGCTCTCTACTGTTTCACTGCCTGGATGTTTGTAAATGAAAAATGTCTGCGTCACCTTTTTGAACCTTAATAGGCGCGTGTGCGGGTATTTTAATCTACGTATTCGCAGAACACACACAAGTGTTGATTAAATGTGTAGAATTCCCAGTCGACGGCACAGGACTCGTTACTATAGCTTCTGCGCTTTCATTAACTATTCAGTATGAAGCCGTTGAAAAATCAAACGCGAACGCTGAAAAAATTTTTTAAACGAAAGATAGAGAGATTAATTATATTGTTTTCTATGGAAAATATTAAAATGCATAAATCTTGCTCCTATAAATTTGTACTGTATGATAACAGGTTGTAGAAGAAATTTAATTTATGAACATAACTAATACAACTTTATG
>NW_016161762.1:48636-48735 GCF_001687245.7 Rhagoletis zephyria | reverse complement strand
AACTTGATTGACTGCGTCATGCAGGTGAGTAGGGACTGGAGCTGAAGTAAGTTTGGTAATTGGTAGTGTTCGTTCAAAACATTTAGTTGATGGTTCTTT
>NW_016161762.1:33273-48520 GCF_001687245.7 Rhagoletis zephyria | reverse complement strand
TGAAGTAGGTTTGGTAATTGGTAGTGTTCGTTCAGAACATTTAGTTGATGGTTCTTTGCCATCCCTTTGAGTTTGATTAGATTCATTAAGAATCAGAGTATAATTATTATTGGAATTCGGGATTGAAGATTTGTCGATTTGTAGAGGGACTTCGGTAGAGTGCGGATTGTTAGAGACAGTGGGTTTAGATAAATTTGTGGATTATGAGTACGATGGANTTGTCGATTTGTAGAGGGACTTCGGTAGAGTGCGGATTGTTAGAGACAGTGGATTTAGATAAAGTTGTGGATTCTGAGTACGATGGATCACTATTCCCAATCGACTCCCTTACGCGTTTTTTGAACACGGGCATTGATCAGACATAACCCCTGGTCGTGTACATTTGTAGCAGATCACCCTATTCGGTTGGGTTCGACACTTTTTGAAGTGATGGCCCCACACGAGACATTTTGCGCATCGTACATTTTCGTCCCCTCAACAACGAAATATGGGTCGACGATAGTTCCTACTTTGGATTTTTGTCATTTTTATAATCCTCGACTGGTTTCGAATACCTATGTTTCTGAGATGCTTTAATTGGTTTCTTTTGCTTGTTCAAGTATGCACATTCCCTGTCATCGGAGTCGGACCCAGGAAACGAAGCGGTACATTCCGAATGTGAAGAATCATCCGGTGGATCATGTATTGCCGCAATTTCCCGTGGCACTGATCGCTGTCTATCCAAACGGGTTCTTTCCGGACGGGGTGTGGCAACAATGAACGAGTGTGGTGCAATTCACTGAGCGAACTCACGCAATTGCTCCAACGTGTGGACTTGTCGAGTGTGAACGAGTTCACGCAGATGATCGGATAAGGTACCAATGATGACATCGAGGTGGTCCCGTTCATCCAGACCACAGGAATTACCCTGCAATTGGAATGTCAAGTCATCGATATGGTTCAACAGTGTTTGCGAACGTGGATCGAATTTAATCTGTGCATATGACATTATTACTTGGGCCCGAGTATGTTTGTTGAGGAAGCGAGCACGAAGTTTCGTCCAAAAATCTTGATAATCTCCGAAGTTTCTCAGTTCGGTGAAGTACCATTGCCGAGCGGCCCCGTGAGTGTGGGTACCAAACGCGTTACCAATTCATGGTCAGGTACTCCAATCTTATATCGAAATGAGCCAATAATAGCCAAATAATCTTCAACCGATAGAAATTTTTCGTTCACATGAACGCCATCGAATTGAGCACGTCCCATCCATGATGTTAAGCCTCTGTTTGATTAATTGGTTCTTGGATATGTGACGTTCTAACACCACGGTAGGTATTGATCGTTTGAGTTTGTAAGGTTGTATGACCACCTAAAGAACCAAGAGGAGGATCCACCGAGGCTGGTATCCAGGTATGATTCCGGGTCGTTGGCATAGCTTGGTTCATGTCACGAACGTAAGGTATTGGTGTCTGTAAATGAATCCGGTCACGGCTCATTTGCTGTTGCATCTGTGTTTGGGTTATCAACAACTCAGACACCATTTCGGACAGTTGGTGTAATGAGGGTGTTGGTTCCGTCCCGCTTGACACTGAATTGAGAACGGCTGGTAGAGCATTTGGTATTGTTAAGGGTAAATATTGGGATGGAACAGTATTTTGAGTTGAACTCATCGTTCCCCGTTCATTCTCAAAACAATGGAAGGTCGAGTTCAAACTTAATCGGGAATCGCCCATCGGGATTCCCGTATTCGGTGAAGACATCCGAAGGTCCCGAATCTTCGACGCAAATTTTCCGATCAGATCTGCCTGGCGTGTAGCCGACTCGGGTTTTAACTTTAACCGAGCGGTTCGATAACAATCATGTATCAATTGATGAAGACGACCCTGAGATGTTAACACCTCATTCGCCTCCACTTCCCGATAGGCTCTCTCACATATTTCCAACTCATTCATTGGGTGTAGGGCATGGGATTTTATCAAATATGGTTGGCCAACGTAAGCAGATATTTTACCATTGAGAGCGGCTATTTCGGTGTCGGTCCATTGAACCGGTGCTGGATATAGGTTATATATCTCCCCTTCGATCTGTCGCTGTTCGTCTGTCAAATAAGTTGCATCGAGAATGGGAAACAATTCCATGTTACCAAGACTCAAATACCAAGTTGTAAATTCAGATTATTAAAAAAATAACATAACATAAAGTCCGTACTATTAAAGTATATGTAATTAGATGATGGTACTCGATTTAAAATCAATACCGCATTTACTTCAGTTTATTATTATTATTATTCTATGATTGTGTCTAAGCCTAATCGGCGAAAACCAATCTATGGTAGTTTTGAATATCCAATTTAAAAAAATAATGCCGCATAATCGATCACTATTTGAATATTGCTTTTAATCTAATTAGCTTAACAAAAAATTCACGCTCAATTGGTTGTATATCTCATGTGATTTTCGGTCAAAAATTTTGTTTAATATTATACCGAACGTGGACTGAGAATGGCGTTTAATGCACTAGCTCTAATCTTTTTATGGACCAAGTTGTTTGCTCCCGGGATGCAGTGAAGGCCTTGAATACTTGGGAGTATTACCTGTATCTCCTTCGGTTCCTTCTGTCGCCAACAAGGTACGCAACAAAGATCAAGACTATCCACCCCCGAATTTACCGGAAGACCAAATCAGACTGAGAATATTCAACCAGTTTGAGAATGTTAAACGAGATTAATTTGATACGAGTTTCAACTTTTATTGGGAATGAACACCCAGAGAAATTACAAAAAAAAATAAAGAAAAATTAATAGTTTGGTTCAATTAATATTGACCGTGTTATCGGCTACGTTGGTTGAACTTATACCGCAGACGAAATGAAAAATTATCGGTTCAAAAATCTTGACCGTCGATGTGTGGTGTTACTTGATTAAAAAAATTCAATTAACTTGCTTTTCAGAATTGGCGAACTGAACTGAACGAGAATGGTTATGACTGCTGATCAATGTTGTACGCATAGCAGATTGATCACCATTCAGCCCCGCGGAAATAAATAATCAAAATATCCACAAAAGTTTTGATTGAAAACGAGCTCCAATAAAAATCAATTAAATCATGCCGTGTGAAGACTGAGGACGATATTGATTTACAGTGATTATGAATTCAAAAAATAAATATGGAGAGGACACCTGCTACATTATTAAACAGCACAACAAAAACCACAAGAAATTAGCAAAACAACAACAAAGACTAAAATTTCTACTCCAGTGTAAAGATTTTGGGATAACACCACCACATTTGAAAGGTAAAGCAAATAGATTTAAACATGGTTTCCAACTAGACGTTACAAAAAAGGAATTAGAAAAAATTGAGGAACAGTTCACGATGAAAACTTTAAACTTGGAAATTAAAGAAGCGAATATTCAAATTAAAATAGTACGTACTAATATGGAACACATAAAGAAAGATCTCCGGGGAAAATTACAAGATACAGATTTCAAAATAGTAACAGAAAATCAAAAGCAATTTTCAAAAGATATCGCATCATCGACAGAAAAGGGTCTCAAAGAAAAACTTCAAAAACAAATTGACAGAAATTTTGAAAGATTCGGGTTTATATTTAACGAGGATTGGTTTATAAACAAAACTAATATCAATATTCCTAGAGAGTCTAGATGGATCCTCTCCTTAGGCAAAAAGTTTGCGCTACCAGTAACAAGGAAAACTTTCTCACCGGTACACTTGATTGCAGAAATAAGAGCAAGGAATACAGACAATAGAAGACGAAAGAGAAAAAGACAGTGCAAGATGCAAGATAGCTTCTAAAATTAATACATTCAAAAACAAATTGAAGAATGACCCAAAAGAAAAATTCATACTAAAAATATATGAAGATACAAGGCGATTAATAAAACAACACAAAGACTCTGTCGTGATCACAAACTCGGATAAAGGAAATAGAACGGTAATGATGGATAAGATGGAATATAAGGAAAAAATGAAAGGTCTTCTAAGCGACCGGGATACCTATAAAACTATTCGAATGGACCCTACACAAAAATTGCTACGAAGAAACAACAACATAGTTAATGACTTATACAAACGGAAAAATATTGACAATCATAAAAAATACCAATTGACATGCACTGCGGCTACAGCACCAAGACTATATGGACTTCCGAAGATACATAAAGAAAATACACCGCTAAGACCAATTTCTGCCTTTACCAACGTACCATGCTACAAACTCTCCAAATTTATAGGACAAACACTTAAGGAAATCGTTTCCCACGAATACAATGTCCACAATTCGTTCCAACTTAAAGACAGATTAAAAAACATTAGGATTGAAGAAGACGAAATCCTTATTTCATTCGACGTGGTATCTCTATTTACAAATATACCAGTTCAATTTGCCATTCGTATAATTATGGAACAATGGACTTCACTACAACGTCATACCACACTCACAAGAAAGCAATTTTTAACGACCTTAGAATTCTGCCTACGAGATAATAATTACTTTTTATATGATGGAACATACTATCAACAAGTTCATGGAATGCCAATGGGGAATCCCTTATCGCCAACTGTAGCCGACATTGTTTTAGACAAAATACTTGGCGACAGCATCGCTGAACTTAAAACTAAGGACATATATATCAAATACATAAACAAGTATGTAGATGACATATTCGCTATCGTAAAGAAAAATGACGTGGAAGAAATCTTAAAAGTTTTTAATTCGCAACGCAGCAAAATCCAATTCACCACAGAAGTAGAAGACGGAAATAAGTTAGCCTTCCTAGATGTAGAAGTTCACCGTTCAAACAATATAATAAAAACGAATTGGTATGCGAAATCTGTAGCATCCTCCAGAATGATCAATTATCATTCCAACCACCCGTGGACGCAAAAGAAAAATACAGCCATCAACCTCATCAACAAAATCTACGCATTAAGTGACCAGGAATTCAGAAAAGACAACGGCAGGAAAATTAGAAATATATTGTATAAGAACGGGTATCCAAACGAAGCTATTGAGAGGTTGATAGCAACAGCAAAAAACAAACCAAAAGCAGCGAATTTAAACACTCAACCCGAAACTACAAACAACAAAAGGTACACAGGCGTCACATATATACAAGGATTAACGGACAGTAAAACAATACAAAAAAGTATCCAAAACAAAAACATTACCTTTGCACATAAGCCACATAGCACGATCAATAGAATTTTTAGCAAAATAAAAGACGAAATAAACAAAGAACAACAACACAACGTGGTTTACGAAATCCAATGCAATGGTAAGGCTGGCGAAGCATGCAATAAAATATACATAGGCACAACGAAGCGCGCTCTCGGTGTTAGAATAAGCGAACATAAAACCGATGCGAGAAATAAGAAGACAACGACTGCATTAGCACAACATTTAACGAATAGTGGACATACAGCAGACTTTGAAAACGCGAAAATATTAGATGTGGAGAACAAAGACAGAACGAGACTAACATTAGAAAGCTTGCGAATACAACAAAAAATACAGCATGCAATGAATTTCAAGGAAGACGTCGACAATATAAATTGCGCATACCGGACAGCAATAACGTGCAATAGGAGAACAGACGAGCAGAAGTACACTTAAATGTAAAGAAGTCAATATCAGTGTGTTTTTGTTATATTTTCTTTGTTTTGATGTTCAATGTAAGTTATGTTTTGCAGCAAAAAATTGTTATACCAAAGAATTGTAATTGTTATATTTTTCATGTACATACATGTGTAGCCTAATTGATTGTTTTTTATGTTTTGTTTACAATAAACATCAGACTCCCTGAGGAAGATGTGAAAAGCATCGAAACGCGTAGGAGGAAAAAGAAACATTGTTTGCTTTTTTTTTTAAACCGGCCGAAAAGCTCCTTTAACTACCCCATAGGAAATTTAAAAATTGGCCCTAGAGACATATCAAAAAATAATTATTTGATTCAATCTCAATGATGATTTATAATAGCGGAATTTCTAAAAGAAAAAATGTATCAAAAATCTAATAAACTCAAATATGTTTGGTTCACCGACGTACAATTTTGTGACCAACAAAATGAGAAAAACGACTAAAAGATTTTAGTTTTTCCTTAAATCTAATTTTATGATGTATTAAATTGATTCGATGATGAAATTGCTATATTCCCTCAGCTGAGCACGCGGTTATTTTATGCCGGGCGTAAGTGTGGTTATGTTCAACAAAAACTTATTCTTTTTCACTGTGGTGGAACAATGCCGATAAGTATATTCCCCAGGTATACGCACTCTGAGGATTGACTTTAACCAAACCAATGTCGTCAGCTTTGATAAATTGCTTGGTTAGGATTACTTCCTTCTTGCGATGGCTGATGCGTGTTGTTCGGTCCGTGTCCCATTCCAAAAAGAAAGAATATTTTTCTAGCCTCGTGGTATGTGACCACCGATTCTTTTATCGTATGTCAGTGTGGGCGTTTTCATAGTGGCCATGTCAATTTGTGTCTATACCGATATGATGGTTGAATAACTATTGGTTACGTACATTCATCTGGCAAGTTCGCCCCATTTTGAAGTTTAGCTTTGACAGTTTTGTTATGTTTACATTTCTCATAATCGTTCTTATGTCTATTATTTGGCCAATAAAAATAATAGATCATTTTCAAATTCTTAATTATAAAAATATATATATTTCAAACATCATTTTGCATATAAATATTTGCCAATTGTACTTTTTAATAATTTGCCAATCCAGTCTTTAACAATAAGAAACCTAATTGGTTTGGCCACTGATGGAGCCAATATTATGGCTGGAGACTTGGGCGGGTTGAAAACATTATTGAGTGCAAAACCCGATTTATTTTATATAAAGTGCAGATGCTACTCACTTCACCTTTTCTCAAGCTACGCTTGTAGAAAATTCCCGAAAAGCATTGAGACACTGTGCCGCAACATATATAGTTTCTATTCCCACATTCCAAAGAGGATATATGAACTGAAGGAATTTCCGGACTACTGTTCGGTAAAACCCTACAAAATCTTGGGCATATCTCAAAGACGATGGCTTTCACTAGAAAGCTCTGTGTTAAGAATAGTTGAGCAATGGGATAGTTTGAAACTTTGTTTTATTTCCTGCTTTTACGAAGTAAACAGTATGCGATCTGCTGACCTGGCCGAAGGAATGTGTTGCAAAACCAAATGATATTTTTTATTTCTATCGTATATTTTTCCCATAATTAACAGACGAAAAAAGAGTTCCAAGCTGAGAGCTCTCGTTTGCCATACTTATATGCAACTATCAAAGCACATTATCTGTTAATTTTGAGTAACTTTATTAAAAGAGATGCGATCAGTAACAATATTAATATTGATTTTAAAAATGAAAAATGAGGCTAAGTGAGCTTGATATTTCCAGCGATCTGGATATTGATATATTTTGGGAAAAAGCTGATTCTATTAAAAATGGAATTAATGAAAATAGCTGCATGCATCTCGCCAATTTCGCTTTTAATATAATTTCATTACCACTTATGTAGCTCTGCGGCTGCAGAACGCAAATTTTCAACGCTTTCTTCGATAAAAACTAAACTAAGAAATAAACTTAAGATTGACTGTATCAATAGCATAATCTTATGCAAGGAACTTGTAGACAAAAATTGCCCGCATTATGTGTGGTCAGCTGCTAAAGATTTGCATGTGTGATTAATTGATTTAAATTTACTTTTAAGAAATTAAACTTATTGGTACATAACATGTACCTATGTATATAACTCATACAACCAAAAAATGCTAAATGATCTCATCTCTGTGTCTAAGACTGTACCTGCATTTATTTATTTCTTGTTTGTTTTAAAATCTACAAAGTACATATGAGTAGTCCACTTGCAAACAGTGTAATGTGATTGTATAATAGAAAGCCATAAATTTGAAAAAAACGACTACGATAACAAGTAACATTTAAATTGAATCTTTTTTATTATTACCTGAAAATTTGGATAAATAAGAGCTTTCTAAAATTATAACATAACATACCATGACATAAGATAACATTAACAGTCTATACGACCTAAACAAGTTTTCTAGGTTCATCAGAAGATGGATACTTTTTAAATTCTATAAATAAGTATGATAGCGACTTTTGGAAGAAGAGTTAACATTTTATGCTATTTTTTTCAGAATATAAAAAGATTTAGCACAGTGTTGTTAGTGGACATGAAACTACTTTCAATACTGGTACGTAATCCACCAAAAACTAAAAATCGAAAAAATTTTACATAGCGCAATTTGCAAGTGGACTACTCATATATAAATGTTTTGTATTAGAAACATTTAATCTTAAATAAATGAATTGTATGCTTTCAGAATGCGTTTTTGTAATTGAGATTTATTTGCAGGGTTCGTATTTGCACACACTTGCTCTGCTCACACACACGCCAGAAACCCATTCAACTTGCACTCACTGCTCATACACATGTGTGTGCATAAGTGGAAAACAAACTCCCCTGTAGGATCTCGGAATAGACTTAGAGCACACCACAAGCTAGACTGCAAGTGATTGTAACTAGTTCAAAGTTTGGTCCAACAACATGTAAAATTCTATTTACATTTAACATTGTATGTCCTAGGCTCGGACCAATTGTCCGCTTCTGCATTACATTGTAACCAATTTTGGGGGAAAAAAAAACAAAAATAAAACTTGCGCCCGCTGCGATTTGAACCGGGGTTCTCAGATTTTCTAAGCGGATAAAATTTGTTGGCGAAGTGCCTACATATCAGCAAGTCGTTAATTGTACTCGTTGTCCGCTACTGCATGACATTGTAACCAGTTTTAGATCAAAACTCATACCTTATGCATTACATTCGGACCACTTTTAGTACAATTCACCTGTTTTACATTACATTGCTTTATATTCTTGGACTATCTTTGGTCTAGATACAAAGCTACTATACCTACGACTATATTTTTCGAGCAATTGGACCAATCTTTCCTTCAGGGTCTGCTCACAGAAAAGTGTGTGCAGTTTGTTATTAAGCACATGCACGTGTGTGTGAGCCGATTTTTGTACAAATTTCAGCCCATGCACATGCACATAATATATTTTTAAACAAATTTTTTTATTAAACTTTATTTTTTGAAAGACAATTCAATAAAAAGTGAGATGTTGTTTATTTTTTATATGACAGAAAACATATAAAAAAATTATTTTAAGATTTGAGTTAGAATTCGAAGTGTATAAGTTTCTCTATGCAAAGCACACACATGCGCGTGTCCTTTATATTAATAAAAATAAAATAATATAAAAAAAATATTTTTTAAAAACAAGCTTTTATTTAACATGCACAATCAAAGGAATAAAATAAAGTAGTGTAACAAAAGATTTTTTAGCAAGAAAATTTTGTCAAAACAGCACTAAAATGAATAAAATAAAATAAGTTAAGGTCTCGTTAAAGTTACTAAAAGCCATTTAGTGAAAGGAGTTATTCAAACTCTTATGAAAATTACTAACAATTTGTACTAATTTACTTCGTTTTTAAAAAAGCTGTTCGCGCGAATAGCAAACCGGCATTTAAATATCTGCATACATACCTAACCAGTTATGCATGTACGCTGAATTCGCCGACAAGCTTTTTTAAAAACGAAGTAAATTAGTACAAATTGTTAGTAATTTTCATTAGAGTTTGAATAACTCCTTTCACTAAATGGCTTTTAGTAACTTTAACGAGACCTTAACTTATTTTATTTTATTAATTTTAGTGCAGTTTTGACAAAATTTTCTTGCTAAAAAATCTTTTGTTACACTACTTTATTTTATTCCTTTGATTGTACATGTTAAATAAAAGCTTGTTTTTAAAAAATATTTTTTTTTTATTATTTTATTTTATAATTTTTAGTCCATTTATAAAAGCGTTGTATATTAAAAAGTGTTATTTTATTTTATGTAAAAAATTTTGCAATAGATATTAAAATAATTCAACGAGCAATGAAAGAGAACAGAAGACTTGGCAAGCAAAATGTTGTTTGCTTACGTTTTGTATAAACATACATATGTACATATAGCAGCAGTTAATTTTATTTAAAGAAATGGCGTGTCGTCCATTTCCGCTGTAGCATGGCATATATTTAGGCGCAATATTTAACTTCTTCTGGCGGGGCGACATCTGGAGTCTTCTAATTCCTACAACGAGGTTCATATCTAGACTAGGTTGATATCTAAAGTTGCCACAAATAGCTTTGCTACACTATCGCCGGCAGCTTTAGCAATTTTATAGTGGTTTTACGTTCTTTGGCAAATTACGCTCTGTTAGCCATAAATCTTACTATTTTATGACCGCCTTTGAATCAAGACCCCTGGACCATATGGGGAATTCATTTATATACTAAATTGCATTGTCATCGTGATTGGAACTATGCTGAAAATTTCAATTCTCTAACTTGTCGGGAAGTTAGTTTAAAATCGATTGGAAATTTCCGCGATTTCCGCGGATGACCAAGTTAAATAAAAGCTTATAATAATAAAAAGTACACACATGTGTCCGTGCTTTTTACCAAACGGCACACACATGTGATGTGAGCAAGTGTTTAATTTTTTATATGCACAGCACACGTGTGTGAGCGTAAAATGTTAGGATGTTTTGGTCGGATTTGGGAAGAAAATTGGTAGGGGAAAGAAATTGTTAGGGGCAACGCTGATAACCAGGGAACGGATTTTTAGGACCTAAAAACCTATAAAAAAGGCAAAATAAAATAATGAAATAGGCTGGAAAAGGCAAAATAAAATAGCGAAAAAGCAGGAAAATGCACTAGGTATTGCAAAAAAGGCAAAACAAAATAGCGAAAAAGGCAGGAAAAGGCACTAGGTATTGCAAAAAAAGCAACATAAGGCACAAAAAAAGACAGAAAATACGAAGACCAATCAAAAAATACATTTATTTTAGAAATGTTTATATTACAAGTAAAAAGAGAAAAACTATGAACTATGTAGGTAGTTTCATTATATGAAAAATTTGTACTTTGAATCTTTGACTATTTTATCCTTTCGAGTTTCTAACTCATAAAACTTTAATCTGTATAGTTGTAGTAACATTGAACCACAAGATGCATTTTGAAGTTTTCTGGCAGCATTTTCATTCGATTTTCGCGAAGAAAAGCCTTGAATGTACTAAATGTGCGCTCGACGTAAGTTGTGTCAAGTGGAGCCCAATTTAAATATTGAACGTTTGAAACGTTCATATTATCAGCTGAGAAAACGGCTTTGAATTTTTCCAACACCAATTTGGGAAGAGATCCCTGCGGTTCTATAAGCCGCATGGGTATGTGTATATTTTTTAATCTTAAAAAAAAAAATTGTAAATGCTATAATCACCTTTTTAAAGGTAGAAAACGCAAATGTCTTAAAAAAGGCAAAAAAATTAAACATAAAATGTGTATATATGGAATCAGGGAAAGCTAAATCGTGGACATTCTTAATCGAATATACTCTAACTCTTTAGCAGAAAAAAGGCAATTTCCATAAAATCCGTTCCCTGCTGATAACAAATCAGTTGACGCACTCTATCTCTTCTAGCATTTCATATAGTCAACATGGATTTTGCAAGGGCAAATCAACTTCTACAAATTTACTTGAATTAACATCCTATATCTCAAAAGCATTTAGTGAAAGCAAAACTGTTGATGTTATATATACTGACTTCAGTAAAGCATTTGACAAAGTGTGCCACTCGTTGCTCATCTATAAACTTGATCTTCTTGGACTTCCACCTAATTTTCTACGTTGGATCTCTTCATACCTCTATGATAGATCACAAAGCGTAATGTTTAAAAATAATATCTCTGACGTCATTGATGTTACTTCAGGAGTCCCTCAAGGTAGCCACCTAGGCCCAGTACTGTTCTTGCTTTTTATAAACGATATTTCTACAGATATACAATTTTCCAAAATTTTAATGTATGCAGATGATGTAAAGCTTTATAAATCGTACGTTTCAATTAAAGAAAGGTCTTTGCTACAATCAGACTTAAACAGCATGGCTTACTGGTATAAAGTTAATCTTATGCCTCTAAATCTTAAGAAATGTAAAGTAATGTGCTTCGGGCGAAGAGCTGTTCATCCCTCTTCTTATTCAATAGGTAACCATAACCTGGAACAGGTATACAATTTTGTGGACCTTGGTATAACAATGGATCCTAAGCTTAATTTTAATCTTCACATTAATGAGACAGTCAACAAGGCTAAAGGTGTACTTGAATTTGTGAAACGATGCTCAAAAGAATTCTGTGACCCTTATATCACTAAAACCCTGTTTACAACATTAGTTAAACCGATTTTGGAATATGGTTCGATGATTTGAAATCCAGGGTATCAAATTTACTAAGACAAGATAGAATCAATTCAAAAACAATTCCTACTTTTTGCTTTAAGAAATTTCCGTTGGGATTCTCAATATAACCTTCCGCCTTATACGAGCCGATTTAAACTTCTTCAAAAATTGCAAATACTGGTTCCTTACGTCATGCGGACTGCGCCCCCATGGTATCCTTGAACCAGATTCAATTGAATCGGTCTGGAACGATGGAGTTTCCGAATAGACTATTTTGGGAGGGTGTTTCCGAGTTAGAATACGTGAAGTTCAAAATCGTGACAAGTGCCGATTTCGAAAATGGTAACTTTTTCGATTTTCAGGTAGGTTTTCGAAAAGGTTCTAGATGAATGATTATATATCGTACATATATATAAGTTGATTGTATATATATTTATACATATATGTGCAGGTCCGACTATAGGGTGGGGGTGTTTCCGCCCGGTGCCGGATTTTTCCTTAAATTATGTTGGAAGATAAAAATTATAAAATGCTTTTAAGTACATACATTTGATTATTCAATATTCACATAGCTTAAGGTCATTTCCGTGCTAGTCAAAACAACCGCCAATCTGGCTAATGTGAAACATAAAAAGGTTCCGAAGTCAACACGTGTTATCTAAATGTTGTGACCGTAATGATTTTCGCATGGTTCATGCAACTTTTTAATCTCGAAATTGTAGAGTGACCTTCAAAGAGATTCGAGGTTATTTACGAGTTTCTTGCATACAGCCCATCTGAGCTTAAATGAGCTTAAACAATAAAAACTACTTTACGCATTCACTTGATATGTACAAACAGTATAGCAAAACAAATCCTCCCTTTAGACGAAGTTTTTATATAACAAAAGAGATATTCTCCACATACTATGAAAATATTTGGTATTTTTCAAAAGCACTGAATAAGTATGTAGTGATAACGTTGGAAATTCGTTTAAATATTTAAAAAAAAAAATAGGGTTAGACGGGGCCCGGCCCATATTTAGTACCGGCCCCGTACGATAATACAAGTTTATATTATTAAACAAAAAAACTAACTAATAAAAGAATATCTATGGAGTAATAAGTGTTCATAGTTAATTTTTTTGAAACCAGATAAAAATTGGCTATTGTAGTAGACCTAACCGCCAAAATAAAGTAACCGAAATTTTTTTCAAAATTTTCGTTTTGATGCAGAAATGTATCTAGATGTTATCGGAATATTTCTGCATCAAAAAGAAAATTTTGAAAACAAAATGTCGCTTACGTTATTTTGGCGGTTAGGGCTCGATATTTAAAAAATTACTCATATACCAGAGTTGTGAAAAATGCATTAATTTTTTAATGCATAGCATTTCAATGTTAATGTAAAAAATTAATGCATTAATTTTTGAAATTTAATGCAAATGAAAATTTAAATGCATTAATCCCGAAGATATAATGGTAATGATTTTTTTTGCATTAACATTAAAATTTTTAAATGAATGCTATTGCAATAATTTATTGCATTAAAAGTATAACAAGCATTAAAAAAACCATTAACTAATTTTATTCTTAAGTAAAATTCTTTGTTGACGTTGAGGGTAGAATTTTGAGGTCAAAAAATAAAGTTGGTTTTCACTATGTCAAAGTCAATGGCATTTGTAGTCAAATAGGTAAAAAACACATTGTCGAATGGAACAAATCGGTTTATTGAATGACTAGCAGACCCGGCGAACTTCGTCCCGCCCAAAATTTTTATATATTTTATTGAATGTGGCAATTTCAAAATGGGTGCGAATCATTGTTCTACTGAAATGCAATATACATATACTTATTTCAGACGAAATACCTTAAAATTTGGAACGCATAATAATATTGGAAAATCACATCCATTGGGCGTATCGCAACGCAGGAGCGTTCGATATACTCAATGGTGCAACAGGTCGATTTCATCTGACCTTCACGGCCCCTTTTCTCACTTGGCTATTTTTAGTAATAGCTCGATTTCAGCACCACTTGGCTTGCATTTCGTATATCTCAATATCAAGTTCCAGAACTCTACCATGAACACTTCCAAAGATAGGCGGTATGAAAAATTTGGTTTGTATGGAAGATGCCACGCCCCTTTCCAATAGTTCCAATTTTTCCTCAAGAGTTGATTGCATATATCTCCGTACCAAGTTCCCGAACTATACCATGAACACTTGCAGAGATATGCAATATGAAAAATTTGGTTTGTATGGAAGATGCCAGGTCCCCTTTTCCAATAGTTCCAATTTTTCTCCAAGAGTATGCGATTTATTTCGTACATCTCCATACAAAGTTCCAGAACTCTACCAAAGAATTTCCAGAGATATGCAGTATGAAAAATTCGGTTTGTATGGGAGATGCCACAACCCTTTTTACAATAGCTCAAATTTTTCTCCAAGGGTATGCGATTGATTTCGTATATTTCCGTACCAAGTTCCAGAACTCTACCATGAACACTTCCAGAGATACGTAGTATGAAAAATTTGGTTTGTATGGGAGATGCCACACCCCTTTTTACAATAACTAAATTTTTCTCCAAGGGTATGCAATTGATTTCGTATATCTCCATACCAAGTTCCAGAACTCTACCTTGCACACTTTCAGAGATATGNAAATTTTTCTCCAAGGGTATGCGATTGATTTCGTATATCTCCATACCAATTTCCAAAACTCTACCATGCACACTTTCAGAGATATGTAGCATGAGAAATTCGGTTTGTATGGAAAGTGCCACGCCCCCTTAATATATATATTTTTTTTAGCCTAAAACCATCCTTGGGTCACGTGCGGCAGGTGGCAGTTTCAAAAAAGTCGGTTCAGCCGCTCTCCTCAGCCTTGCGAAAACTAAAAAACGACTTTCCAAATATATTTGAGTTGAGATATATTATATATTATAATTATATTTTGACAGTATCCGTT
>NW_016161762.1:25519-33248 GCF_001687245.7 Rhagoletis zephyria | reverse complement strand
CTGAAATGCAATATACATATACTTATTTCAGACGAAATACCTTAAAATTTGGAACGCATAATAATATTGGAAAATCACATCCATTGGGCCAATTGCAACGCAGGAGCGTTCGATATACTCAATGGTGCAACAGGTCGATTTAATCTGACCTTCACGGCCCCTTTTCTCACTTGGCTATTTTTAGTAATAGCTCGACTTCAGCACCACTTGGCAGCACGTTTTTGCAATAGTATTGCATACATATTTAAAACATTAGCCAAATCGGATCATAAATAAGATTTTTAGTAATAACTCAACTACAGCGCCAACTGTCGGATTAAATTGTGAAACTAAACCATCCAGAGACCCACTCAAATACACAAAAAGTTTCGTTAAAATCCGTACAACCATTTAGGAGGATTTCACTCACAAACACACCTACAGAAGAATAAAAAAATTCATTCAAAGATAGCTAAAGGTCGGTAGGTTTGTAGGCCTCACACCCCTTTTCAAATAGCCCAAATTTTCTCCATGAGTATGGGCTTGATTTCAACTATATACATATCTCCATACGAAGTTCCAGTACTGTACCATGAATACTTTCAGAGATATGCAGTATAAAAATTCGATTTATATGGGAGGTGCCACGCCCCCCTTTCCAAGAGCTGCCCTCTTTCTTCATGAGTATGCGATTGATTTCGTATATCTCCATACCAAGTTCCAGAACTCTACCATGAACACTTCCAAAGATAGGCAGTATGAAAAATTCGGTTTGTATGGAAGATGCCACGCCCCCTTTTCCAATAGTTCCAATTTTTCTCCAAGAGTATGCGATTTATTTCGTACATCTCCATACAAAACTCTAGAACTCTACCAAAAAATTTCCAGAGATAAGCAGTATGAAAAATTCGGTTTGTATAGGAGATGTCACACCCCTTTTTACAATAGCTAAAATTTTTCTCCAAGGGTATGCGATTGATTTCGTATATCTCCATACCAAGTTCCAGAACTCTACCATGCACACTTTCAGAGATATGTAGCATGAGAAATTCGGTTTGTATGGAAAGTGCCACGCCCCCTTAATATATATATTTTTTTTAGCCTAAAACCATCCTTGGGTCACGTGCGGCAGGTGGCAGTTTCAAAAAAGTCGGTTCAGCCGCTCTCCTCAGCCTTGCGAAAACTAAAAAACGACTTTCCAAATATATTTGAGTTGAGATATATTATATATTATAATTATATTTTGACAGTATCCGTTACTTCTGATTGGTGCAAAAAAATCTTGCCTAGTGACTAGTTTGCCCCTTGATATGGTCGTTGCTCAAAGCTATTTATATTCGAAATTGCATGAAAATTGGAAAACAGGGATCTATAAGCTTATCCAGGCAAAAAGCTACCTACGTACCGAATTTTAAGCAAATCGGACCATAAATACGATTTCGTCGAATAGATCGCTCCCTGGTCCACTTCTCGGAAAAAAATGGATCATGTATGCTAAAAAGCTACCTATGTACCGAATTTTAAGCAAATCGGGACCGTAAATACGATTTTTTCAAATAGACCGGTCCCTGGTCCACCTACCCGAAAAAATTATTATTTTTAGCTTAAAACATGGTGGTTACCGAAAGCTATTTATATTCAAAATTTCATGAAAATCGGACGAGCCGTTCGCGAGATTACCTGTTACAAAAAAAAGGATCAGAATAGGTCGTGGACATGTGCTGCTAAATTGGCTATGGGTGCGTTCAGAAATGCATCAAGCCAAAGCATCAGTCTCTTTTATTTCTACACTATAATTGATAGAAATGTCAAATATGCGCAACCACGCTCAAATTCGGAATAGGTACTTAGTTGCGTAAATAAGACATTTCCATCAATTATAGTTTAGAAATGAAAGATACTGATGCTTTGGCTTGATGCATTTCTCCCTATCTGTCCGTTTTTGGCCCATAATATAATCTTTATGCACCATAAATCAACATAAATATCTACAAAAGCACACTGAGGTGTACACACATTGCTTTTGTTTTCATAAAACATCTAAAAATGTTTACAAGAATTTTTCTTCAAATAAACATAATAGAATGAAGCTGAAAACACTATTTAGCAACTATTCGAAGTCCTTCCAAAAGAGGTTATTTATATTTCACTAGAAAATAAATTTAATGGTTTTTATTAATGGATACGAACAAAATCATTAAACATTTAATGCAATAAAATTTTTTCATTGGCATTAGTTTGGATAATTTAATGAAAATAATTTTCATTAGCATTATATTTTTCAGAATTAATGCATTGAAATTTTTATTTGCATTAAATTTCAAAGATTAATGCATTAATTTTTTCATTAACATTAGTACTTTAAGTACCATTAATGCATTTTTCACAACTCTGTCATATACATTATACTATACTTCTATCCGATAATGTCGGCTGAAAATCGAAAAAGTTACAGTTTTTGAAATCGGCACTTGCGATTTCAAATTTCGCATATTCTAACTCGGGAACACCAAACGTTTGAAAACATCGATGTTCCCACAACAAACATCGATGTTTAAAAGAATCGGTTATAAAAACGATACATCGATGTTTTACCAATGTTTTAATTTCTCATCTACTAAACGAAATAAAATGTAGCGTGAAATATTTTCTAAACTCGAAAGAGCTAGATTCACATATCCGCTACAAACCATAACCCTATACATACGGTGACCATCCGTCCTGTATTATACGGGACAGTCCTCTTTTTTGACCCATTGTACTGGCAATTTATTTATTTTATACGGGACGCCAAATGTTCTGTATTTCTTTTAATGTCCTAGTTTTGTCCCGTATTCGGTGTTTCGATGCCTTAACAAGCTCATTAAAATGACATGCCTATGAACGAGTTTTAAATGATGTTGGTATATGATGGTAATTTTCTCCATAAACAGTTACTACCTTCTAATCTGAATGCCTGTGTTTCGATTCGAGGAATATACAGGGAGCAAAATATAAATTAGGACTTGACATTTTAGCAAAGTTTGTCTATTTTTCCTTAGTTTCTTTAATATTTATTATTTTTTATGAAAGTAAACAAAAAAACATATAATACTGTTTTTGTGCGACTGCTAACACCAGGCGCCTAAATTCGTGCTATGTGCTGCTACATGTCAAATTTCCTTCATTAAATTAATGAAATTTTCGCACATGCACTTCTCAACTGCCATGTAATAAAACTTTCTTTAGTTATAATTTGATGGCTGTTCAAAGTATGGTAAATGAACTTTACGATTGGCCACACTGCCTACACACTTTTTACTTAAATATATAACCGATGCTCGGCCTAGTCTGCTGCATCCTCCGGACAATGCTTCCGGAGCCATTTGCGGACTCTGCATGACATACAATCTTGCAGAGGCGGTAAAAGAACTTTACCATTGGCCACAGTTCCTACCCACTATTTTTGCACCTATAAATTATATTTTATATACTCTCACTGAGTTTTTAAAATACCAAATTTCTAACTTCGTGCAAAAAACTATAAAAATTAATTCTGCAAGGTTTCAGCAAAATTTCAAACTCTTTAATTAGAACCTTTAGAAAAAATTTGGTTTGCAGTTTTGTACCTCATTAAAATTGAGTATAATAACATGCGCTCATTTACTTCTCTTTTAAAAAAATGGTCGAACATATTTACCTACTTTGTATGAAAAAGATGCGCAACATCATCAACAAAAACGAATTGTCAAAGTTAACGGTAAGTCTTGGTGACTTCACAATCGCACTTTAGTTAAAAAATTTAAAGTTTTTTTAAACAAGTTATGCGGGGTACAAATCTCGGGGTAAATTTCCTACAAATTTGTGATATTTCTGCAAGGATGCTGTTTCAAGGCTAATCATTGAAGAAGGCTTTAAGATACGTAAGTTTTTGTCGAAAAAAATGGCATAATTTTTTTTTGTCCCGTATTCGGCTCCCATAAATATGGTCACCGTACCTATACAAAACTTTGAAAAATGCAACGCATTATTATCTTAATTGTGAACTTTTTTATATGAATTTTTAGAAAAAGCCGCTAAAAATTGCCTTGATTTTTAACAAATTGGTTTTGCCATTTAAAAGTAAATTTCTCGTAGAATTACATGCGAAAGACCTTTTGCATACACAAATTAAAAAAATCAACGCCAGTTATTATAAATTGCACCTTTTCTTAGGGCTGCCAGGTCCCCCTGGGGCAAAACCGGGACACTTTGAAAATTCAAGAAATAACCCCCCCCCAAAAAAAATTTACATATTTTTATTTACGCACATAAGTATTATTTTTATTTACACAACCAAAAATAAAACCGTAAAGAAATGATATACCTTCCAGGTACTCTAAAAAAGCTAATCACAACTACAAATCAAAATAAATACTTTTAAAGTGGTTCATATAAATAAGTAGGTACATATGTATCTATGTATGTATGTTTAAATACTAGGTTTCGTGAATGGAACATTTTTTACATAAGTATAAAAGGATAAAATTAAACAGACATATATTTTTCGTTGCGCAGAACTTGTTCCAAAACTTCTGGCTTATTTTTAATATAATTGTAAAATTCTGTGCAAGTCAGTCTTAAGTTGAATTTGCATTGAATAATACTCTCTAAGGTACTGATATTCAACGAATATCTTTCCTTTGTCCATTGAGATGAAATAAGAGAAAAAATTCGTTCCGCATTAGCATTATGACCAGGTATCGCATATAAATATTGAACTATTTTAAGTAAATTTTTTTTTCTCTCCTTTTCTTTAGTTTTGTTAAAAAAATAAAGCCATTTTTCATTTAGATTTTTACATTTAAAATCATCAGTTTGACTTTCTATAAATTGCTTTAAATATATTACCTCTTCAAAGCAGTCATCAGAAATTGTTATATTTTTTTTACTTAAATACATTAAAGTCATTTGGACTTCTTGCCAAGTTGGTTCATTCTCCAAAGTCATCCAACTAAAAACGCTATATTCATTGAAATGGACACTCCACTCTTCCAAGTAACTATTTGCTACATCAAAAAACCTATTTACATCATCTTCAAAATCTAAAATTCCCCCTGCGTATACATATATCGCCTCTCTTCTGTTCACTTCTCCCACGTTTCATAAAAGACCATTCCTCTGTGTATGAGAGAAGGAATTTACATTTCCTTTTTGGCATTTTCTAAAAGTGGTTTAATGTATTATAAACATATCTATTTTATAAATTTTGTGAGAAAACTTACAATGAAATCAGAAACACTCAACTCGAACAACCAAATACTTAGCGCAAAACAAAAACAGCTGTAGCTAATTAGGAAGAACACTTTACATCGATAATCGATATATGTATACTATGCAATGTGCAACTATCTAGCGATGCTAGAGTTTTACAATTGAAGTCGGTAGTTGGTACTTTTATTCAGACTAGTTGGAGGGGCGCATTATAAGCAAACCAAATAGTTGGTAGATTTCATGGCTCCTTACAATCGATTAGATTTAAAAACCGGGACATTTTAGGGTTGGACCGGGACACCGGGACAAATGGCCTAAAACCGGGACATGTCCCGGAAAACCGGGACGTCTGGCAGCCCTACCTTTTATATGAAAAAAAAAACGCAAAAGCCGCCAGAGAAAAATCATTAAAAATCATAGCGATTTTTAGCCCCTTGAAACTTGCACCTGTTTTATTAGAATTACATACCCATAATTTTTTAAAATAGTCAGACTAAAAAGTTCAAAATTTAGATGAAAATTTGTTGAATTTTTCTAAGTTCTGGTTACGGAATGGAGTGCAATAGGGTATAGTCGTTGCGCTGGGTATGCAGTTACAGTTGCATGGCTATACCCAATCCTCGTGCGTCCTCGTTCGCGCACTCTGGGCAACGTGAGCAACCCATGTGCGAGATGCGGTAACCAATCCGAGTGGAGCCATGGGTCACGGCAGAAAGAGAGGGAGCTTCGGTGGGGCCACTCTGACTTATTCGGTTTAAGGGCTCACTGAAGTCTGCAGCGTCTGTTCACCAGTAGGTGCGGCTGCAAGCGGGTGTCTGCTTGGAGCAAGCGCCTCGCTATATAAACGTGTATTTGGTTGCGAAACCACCCCCGTCCCAGCAATGGCCTGTGCGCTGGGCTTGGGACCCGCCACGTAAAAACCACTTCCAGTGAAGAAGCAAGACAAAGCCTCGGATGAGACTCCCCCTTATGATGAAGACCACGGCAAACGTTTAAAGGACTACGATGTGAGGGCATGCACCTGGAATGTCCGGACCTGTAATGGGGAAGGTGCCTCTGCCCGGCTGGTTAATGTCCTCGTAAGGACAAAAGCTGACATCACCGTCATCCAAGAAATGCGTTGGACGGGGCACGGCAAACAATGTCTGGGGCCTTGCGACGCCTACTACAGCTGCCATGTAAAGGAGCGCAAATTCGGAGTAGGATTTGTGGTGGGAGAGACTCCGTCGCCGAGTACTATCGTTCACCCCGGTGGACGAGCGTCTAGCCACAATCCGCATCAAAGCGAGATTCTTCAACATCTCGCTCATCTGCGCCCATGCCCCGACGGAAGAGAAGGATGAGGCATCCAAGGATCTCTTCTATGAGCGCTTGGAGCGCACGTACGAGCGCTGCCCCCGTCATGATATCAAAATCGTGCTTGGCGACTTCAATGCCAGGGTGGGCAAAGAAGGGATCTTTGGAACCACCGTCGGAAAATTCAGCCTCCACGACGAAACGTCCGACAACGGATTGAGGCTGATCGCTGATTTAATTTTTTTATTCATTTTCATTTTTAATTATTTTAATACATGAAATTATCGGTATGATTGATAAAATATACTTGTATATACTTGTGACTCAAGGGCGTTAAAATATCTTGGAAACACCGCATCAGTTATTGTTTTTGAGCTTATAGTTTGAGCATTTCTATTTGTATATGTTCCTAAATTTACCAAAATAGACTACTAAACCTATGCCTAAAACCATCTACGAATATCAAAACCAGGGCATGAATCACGTATGACGACATTCGTCTGAACGATATCGTGTCGAGATTGTCTTGCTTCATAAAAATCAAAAATTGTTTGATCGTTTGTGCGATATCGTCAACTCGATTCCAGTTTTGCTTCACGTAACAGTAACAGTAGCCGTCAGCGTTTCGCCAACAGTTAGCGAGTGGCGAAACGAACGAATACAATGAGGTACAACCAAACTCGCTATCGTCTATCCGTGCTAGCTAACTTTGTTGTTGCTTTCACATGCAAAATTTTTCGTTAAGCGACCGGAACTCAAACATAGCAAGCAGCGAAGTGGCGAATCGATGACGGCTATTAACACGTAACCGCAACACAAATGCATAAATCAGTGTTTTGACAACATCGTTTTGTCAGTATCGTTTGAACGACTATCGTTTCAAAGTTAAGTGATTCATGCCCAGTTGCAACAAATGAGTCCATATATATTTATGTACATACATAGGTACAAAGCCGTATGCATGTGCGGGGTTTAAATAATCGGAAGTAATAATCAATTGTAGCGCATTTCCTGTTACTATGCATATGCCTAAATGTATGCAACCATTTGGCAAGCAAACACAGGGTGTTTCTAATGAAAATAAAAATTTTATGCTGAAATACACATGCTAAGCCCTTCGAAATTTTGTGCTGGGATATGCGTTACAGCTTCGTAATTTTTACCCCTACCGAAACCAAAGATGTATACACATCAATAATTCGATGAGGGAATTTTCAATGTA
>NW_016161762.1:20313-22319 GCF_001687245.7 Rhagoletis zephyria | reverse complement strand
AAAAATGAATAAAATTAAGTGAAATTAATGTTTAATTTCTAACCTAACCTACATTTGTATGTATGTAACTGAATCGCCTAATAATAGCTTTGCATATAAAAAGATTATCCTAATCCTAATAGCCATGCAAAATTATAATTAAAAATATCTCAGATTAAACCGATAACTTTTTGGTGTCCAACTTAGTTTTATCGATTATACTTGCGAAGAAGAGGAGGAATGTCAAATATTAAAGTAAACAAAAATTGACGCTAGTAAGGAAAATAGGTTTGTAAAGGTATTTATAATAAAATATTCAATTGTAAATATATTTAAATGGCCTAATATGTGCTGCAAAAAAGTGACCACGGTGGCACAGAGAAGAAGTTTAACGTTTCCTCGAGTTGTGTGAATAACAAGCACAACCAATTTGACAGCTACCCAGCTTTGATTGAGATTATATTTATATGTCAACGTACTTTTATGCTTTGCCGTTCGCATATGTATACACATCAAATTTCATGAGTACCTAGTACTCACGCCTTTTTTCCATATACATACATACAATTGCTATCGCCCAACTTTTTCAGATCTTTTTTTACTATTGTACGATGCGGTGGTTCAGCACATTACTTATTGCAGTATTATATCTCTCGGCTGCCGGAATGCAAGCAAATATACATATGTAGACACACCTATGTACATATGAATGTTTATATGTATGCACATGCATAAATAATAAATAGTAAATAAGTAAAATAAAGCAATAAACTTAGAACTACAAAATTTTAAATATATGTATATATTCAGGCTTATGTACATACATCGTATGTACATATGTGCGTATATACGTATATTTGTAAACATGTGTGCATGTACGTCCATATGTACACATCCATATACAGAAAAATACAAAACAAGATTATCGCTAAATTTGTATATTAAGTCGTAGNTCGTAAGAAAAAATAATAAACAAAATATAGAAAAGGTAAATATATTTGGCGGAGAATTGGAAACTGTTTGACGATGCTTAAGTATAGGCAATCACAAATAAACATTTCCACCATCCTATTTGACATCTTTGGAATTTTAAACGAGAAACCATAAATTTTTTCTTTAATTAAGTAACATACGTATTACGTAAGTAGAAAGTGGATCAGAGTTACTCGTTCACGGAATATGCAAAAAGTGATACTGCAAAATGTTCTATGTGACTTATTACCTCTGGTGCTTAATTGATCTGATCGCTTATGGCGATCGTTCATCTTCATCAGCAAAAGGTACACAGTTTTGTCATTCGTTATTAGGGTGTAACGATTTGCAGATGCATTCTGGTGCAAGTAAGAGACCATCTAAGTGTCAAGGGTACTAATAGACATAGACCATTTTGCAGTATCACCGACGATATGTAGTATATATACGGTGACCACGATTGAGAGAAATAGAGATTGCGCCAATCGCGGTACCGCTAATTCGCTCTTTGTGATTTTGACAGAACTAACTGTGTGCGTGACGTCATCTTGGTGCAATTGTTGATTGTGAGCATACGAAAAAACCAAATAACAATTTTAATATTTGTGCGTTAATATTTCTGCGTGGTTCTAAACAATTATTGAGACACTACAAGGCAAAATGAAGTGTGCCGTGGCAAAGTGTAATAGTGAAAAAAAAGGAAAGCATGCGATATAAGTTTTTTTTTCGTTTCCTACGGACGCAAATCTGGCGAAAAAGTGGAGGCAGTTCTGCCGGCGAGGGGATGCATTAAACACCAAACCGAGCCACATATGTATGTGTACATGAAGCACTTTACTAGTGAAGATATTGAAAATAGTACACACCCAATTTGCCATTTCGTGACGACGTCGTTTCCGACTCGTTTTGGTGACCAATTTGTTCGCCGGCGACGGTCGCAAACGACTCGCCGGCGAACTCGCCGTCGGATGAAAAGCACACTTCGCCGGCGAGTCGCAAAAACGACTTACCGGCGGGTCGCAAAAACGACTCCCCTGCAGCCCGCAAGAACGATA